>NC_080024.1:84262908-84562908 GCF_030020395.1 Manis pentadactyla
GACAATGATCTAGTTTCATTCTCTTACATGTAGCTGTCCAGTTTTGCCAACACCAGCTATTGAAGAGGCTGTCATTTCCCCATTGTGTATTCATGACTCCTTTATTGTATATTAATTGAGAATATATGTTTGGGTTAATATCTGGCCTCTCAATTCCGTTCCACTGGTCTTTGAGTCTGTTCTTGTGCCAGTACCAAATTGTCTTGATTACTGTGGCTTTGTAGTAGAGCTTGAAGTGGGGAAGCAAGATCCCTGCTGTTTTATTCTTTCTTCTCAGTATTTCTTTGGCTATTCGGGGTCTTGAGTGGTTCCATATGAATCTTAGAACTGTTAGTTCCAGTTTGTTGAAGAATGGTGTTGGTGTTTTGTTAGATATCATTGAATCTGTACTTTGCTTTAGGCAGTATGGACATTTTGACAATATTAAGTCTTCCTATTCATAAGCACTGTGCTTTTTTCCATTTATTTTTATCTTTTCATTTAAATTGAATGATGTATTTTATTTCTCCCAGCATGCCAAAATATGTCAACATAAAATTCATATAAAATTATTCTTGAGATCCTTTGCACTGTTTTATTGCACAAAGTCCTCCACATCTAGCGTGGATTATGCCCTGTGGCACACCTCCCATCATACTTACACGCATCTCAAGTAATAGTAGCCATCTGTAGTTGGTGGATACCATACTAGACAGCTCAGGTCTAGAGAGAATGTGACAGTTCTGGCCCATTTCTTTGCAGTCACATGGCCTGCCTGTTTTTCAGTGTTATTTCTCATCCGTGTGCATCAGCCATTCATAGGGCATTAAATGCAAGAACTCAAGAAGTTTTTCCATATTCAGCTTTATACAACTAAGACTATAGATACCAAAGAAAACTTGTATGTATGTATGTCACATAATTTACATATTTTCTGGCTCAGTGTTGTGTATGCCACAGAAAATAAACAACTGCTAAGAACTTTATCATCAAAGAAAGACAATAACACAGAAGTAGACGTTCTGCAAACTATTTGAGCTTCCCTCTTACATTTTGCCAGCATGCTTTCCTATATTTATTTATATATATTTTTTTACTGTTTTATTATTTTTGGTATCATTAATCTACAATTACAGAAAGAACATTATGTTTACTAGGTTCCCCCCTTCACCAATTACCCCCCACATACCCCCATAACACTCACTGTCCATCTGCGTTGTAAGAAGCTGTAAAATCACTACTTGTCTTCTCTGTGTTGCACAGCCCTCCCCGTGCCCCAAACGCAATACACATGCTAATCGTAATGCCCTCTTTCTTTTTCCCCACCCTTATCCCTCCCTTCCCACCCATCGTCCCCAGTCCCTTTCCCTTTGGTAATTATTAGTCCATTCTTGGGTTCTGTGATACTGCTGCTGTTTTGTTCCTTCAGTTTTCCTTTGTTCTTATTCTCCACATATGAGTGATATCACTTGGTACTTTTCCTTCTCTGCCTGGCTTATTTCACTGAGCATAATACCCTCTATCTCCATCCATGTTGTTGCGAATGATAGGATCTGTTTTTTTCTTATGGCTGTATAATATTCCATTGTGTATATGTACCACCTTTTCTTTATCCATTCATCTACTGATGGACATTTAGGTTGCTTCCATATCTAGGCTATTGTAAACATGCCGCAACAAACATAGGGGTGCATCTGTCTTTTTCAAACTGGGCTGCTGCATTCTTAGGGTAAATTCCGAGAAGAAGAATTCCTGGGTCAAATGGTATTCCTATTTTGAGCATTCTGAGGAACCTCCATACTGCTTTCCACAATGGTTGAACTAGTTGACATTCCCACCAGCAGTGTAGGAGGGTTCCCCTTTCTCCACAACCTCACCAATATTTGTTGTTGTTTGTCTTTTCAATGATGGCGATCCTTACTGGTGTGAGGTGATATCTCATTGTGGTTATAATTTGCATATCTCTGGTGATTAGCTGCGTGGAGTATGTTTTCATGTGCCTGTTGGCCATCTGAGTTTCTTCTTTGGAGAAGTGTCTGTTCAGCTCCTCTGCCCATCTTTTAATTGGCTTATTTGCTTTCTGTTTGTTGAGGGTCATGAGCTCTTTATATAATTTGGATGTCAACCTCTTATCAGATATGTCATTGATAAGTCTATTCTCTCATACTGTAGAATGTCTTTTTGTTCTTCTGAAGGTGTCCTTTGCTGTACAGAAGCTTTATGGTTTGATATAGTCCCACTTGTTCATTTCTGCTTTTGTTTCCCTTGCCCGGGGAGATATTGTTCATGAAGATGTTGTTTGTGTTTATGTCCTTGAGATTTTTGCCTATGTTTTCTTCTAAGAGTTTTATGGTTTCATGACTCACATTCCAGTCTTTGATCCATTTCGAATTTACTTTTTTGTATGGGGTTAGACAATGATCTAGTTTCATTCTCTTACATGTAGCTGTCCAGTTTTTCCAACACCAGCTATTGAAGAGGCTGTCATTTCCCCATTGTGTATTCATGACTCCTTTATTGTATATTAATTGAGAATATATGTTTGGGTTAATATCTGGCCTCTCAATTCCGTTCCACTGGTCTTTGAGTCTGTTCTTGTGCCAGTACCAAATTGTCTTGATTACTGTTGCTTTGTAGTAGAGCTTGAAGTGGGGAAGCAAGATCCCTGCTGTTTTATTCTTTCTTCTCAGTATTTCTTTGGCTACTCAGGATCTTGTGTGGTTCCATATGATCTTAGAACAGTTAGTTCCAGTTTGTTGAAGTATGGTGTTGTTGTTTTGATAGATAGCATTGAATCTGTACTTTGCTTTAGGCAGTATGGACATTTTGACAGTATTAATTATCCTATTCATAAGCACTGTGCTTTTTTACATTTATTGTTTTTTTCTTTTAAATTGAATGATGTATTTTATTTCTCCCAGCATGCCAAAATATGTCAACATGAAATTCATATAAAATTATTCTTGAGATCCTTTGCACTGTTTTATTGCACAAAGTCCTCCACATCTAGCGTGGATTATGCCCTGTGGCACACCTCCCTTCAGACTTACACGCATCTCAAGTACTAGTAGCCATCTGTAGTTTGTGGATACCATACTAGACAGCTCAGGTCTAGAGAGAATGTGACAGTTCTGGCCCATTTCTTTGCAGTCACGTGGCCTGCCTGTTTTTCAGTGTTATTTCTCATCCGTGTGCATCAGCCATTCATAGGGCATAAAATGCAAGAACTCAAGAAGTTTTTCCAAATTCAGCTTTATACAACTAAGACTATAGATACCAAAGAAAACTTGTATGTATGTATGTCACATAATTTACATATTTTCTGGCTCAGTGTTGTGTATGCCACTGAAAATAAACAACTGCTAAGCACTTTATCATGAATGGAAGACAATAAAACAGAAGTAGACGTTCTGCAAACTATTTGAGCTTCCCTCCTACATTTTGCCATCATGCTTTCCTATATTTATTTATTTATTTATTTTTACTGCTTTATTTTCTTTTGGTATCATTAATCTACATTTACAGAAAGAACATTATGTTTACTAGGTTCCCCCCTTCACCAATTACCCCCCACATACCCCCATAACACTCACTGTCCATCTGCGTTGTAAGAAGCTGTAAAATCACTACTTGTCTTCTCTGTGTTGCACAGCCCTCCCCGTGCCCCAAACGCAATACACATGCTAATCGTAATGCCCTCTTTCTTTTTCCCCACCCTTATCCCTCCCTTCCCACCCATCGTCCCCAGTCCCTTTCCCTTTGGTAATTATTAGTCCATTCTTGGGTTCTGTGATACTGCTGCTGTTTTGTTCCTTCAGTTTTCCTTTGTTCTTATTCTCCACATATGAGTGATATCACTTGGTACTTTTCCTTCACTGCCTGGCTTATTTCACTGAGCATAATACCCTCTATCTCCATCCATGTTGTTGCGAATGGTAGGATCTGTTTTTTTCTTATGGCTGTGTAATATTCCATTGTGTATATGTACAACCTTTTCTTTATCCATTCATCTACTAATGGACATTTAGGTTGCTTCCATATCTAGGATACTGTAAACATGCCGCAATAAACATTGGGGTGCATCTGTCTTTCTCAATCTGGGCTGCTACATTCTTAGGGTAAATTCCGAGAAGGAGAACTCCTGGGTCAAATGGTATTCCTATTTTGAGCATTCTGAGGAACCTCCATACTGCTTTCCACAATGGTTGCACTAGTTTACATTCCCACCAGCAGTGTAGGAGGGTTCCCCTTTCTCCACAAGCTCGCCAACATTTGTTCTTGTTTGTCTTTTCAATGATGGCAATCCTTACTGGTGTGAGGTGATATCTCATTGTGGTTATAATTTGCATATCTCTGGTGATTAGCTGCGTGGAGTATGTTTTCATGTGCCTGTTGGCCATCTGAGTTTCTTCTTTGGAGAAGTGTCTGTTCAGCTCCTCTGCCCATCTTTTAATTGGCTTATTTGCTTTCTGTTTGTTGAGGGTCATGAGCTTTTTATATAATTTGGATGTCAACCTCTTATCAGATATGTCATTGATAAGTATATTCTCTCATACTGTAGAATGTCTTTTTGTTCTTCTGAAGGTGTCCTTTGCTGTACAGAAGCTTTATGGTTTGATATAGTCCCACTTGTTCATTTCTGCTTTTGTTTCCCTTGCCCGGGGCGATATTGTTCATGAAGATCTTGTTTGTGTTTATGTCCAGGAGATTTTTGCCAATGTTTTCTTCTAAGGCTTTTATGGTTTCATAACTCACATTCCAGTCTTTGATCCATTTCGAATTTACTTTTTTGTATGGGGTTAGACAATGATCTAGTTTCATTCTCTTACATGTAGCTGTCCAGTTTTGCCAACACCAGCTATTGAAGAGGCTGTCATTTCCCCATTGTGTATTCATGACTCCTTTATTGTATATTAATTGAGAATATATGTTTGGGTTAATATCTGGCCTCTCAATTCCGTTCCACTGGTCTTTGAGTCTGTTCTTGTGCCAGTACCAAATTGTCTTGATTACTGTGGCTTTGTAGTAGAGCTTGAAGTTCGGAAGCAAGATCCCTGCTGTTTTATTCTTTCTTCTCAGTATTGCTTTGGCTATTCGGGGTCTTTGTTGGTTCCATATGAATCTTAGAACTGTTAGTTCCAGCTTGTTGAAGAATGGTGCTGGTGTTTTGATAGATAGCATTGAATCTGTACTTTGCTTTAGGCAGTATGGACATTTTGACAATATTAATTCTTCCTATTCATAAGCACTGTGCTTTTTTCCATTTATTGGTATCTTTTCTTTTAAATTGAATGATGTATTTTATTTCTCCCAGCATGCCAAAATATGTCAACATGAAATTCATAGAAAATTATTCTTGAGATCCTTTGCACTGTTTTATTGCACAAAGTCCTCCACATCTAGCGTGGATTATGCCCTGTGGCACACCTCCCTTCAGACTTACACGCATCTCAAGTACTAGTAGCCATCTGTAGTTGGTGGATACCATACTAGACAGCTCAGGTCTAGAGAGAATGTGACAGTTCTGGCCCATTTCTTTGCAGTCACGTGGCCTGCCTGTTTTTCAGTGTTATTTCTCATCCGTGTGCATCAGCCATTCATAGGGCATAAAATGCAAGAACTCAAGAAGTTTTTCCAAATTCAGCTTTATACAACTAAGACTATAGATACCAAAGAAAACTTGTATGTATGTATGTCACATAATTTACATATTTTCTGGCTCAGTGTTGTGTATGCCACTGAAAATAAACAACTGCTAAGCACTTTATCATGAATGGAAGACAATAAAACAGAAGTAGACGTTCTGCAAACTATTTGAGCTTCCCTCCTACATTTTGCCATCATGCTTTCCTATATTTATTTATTTATTTATTTTTACTGCTTTATTTTCTTTTGGTATCATTAATCTACATTTACAGAAAGAACATTATGTTTACTAGGTTCCCCCCTTCACCAATTACCCCCCACATACCCCCATAACACTCACTGTCCATCTGCGTTGTAAGAAGCTGTAAAATCACTACTTGTCTTCTCTGTGTTGCACAGCCCTCCCCGTGCCCCAAACGCAATACACATGCTAATCGTAATGCCCTCTTTCTTTTTCCCCACCCTTATCCCTCCCTTCCCACCCATCGTCCCCAGTCCCTTTCCCTTTGGTAATTATTAGTCCATTCTTGGGTTCTGTGATACTGCTGCTGTTTTGTTCCTTCAGTTTTCCTTTGTTCTTATTCTCCACATATGAGTGATATCACTTGGTACTTTTCCTTCACTGCCTGGCTTATTTCACTGAGCATAATACCCTCTATCTCCATCCATGTTGTTGCGAATGGTAGGATCTGTTTTTTTCTTATGGCTGTGTAATATTCCATTGTGTATATGTACAACCTTTTCTTTATCCATTCATCTACTAATGGACATTTAGGTTGCTTCCATATCTAGGATACTGTAAACATGCCGCAATAAACATTGGGGTGCATCTGTCTTTCTCAATCTGGGCTGCTACATTCTTAGGGTAAATTCCGAGAAGGAGAACTCCTGGTTCAAATGGTATTCCTATTTTGAGCATTCTGAGGAACCTCCATACTGCTTTCCACAATGGTTGCACTAGTTTACATTCCCACCAGCAGTGTAGGAGGGTTCCCCTTTCTCCACAAGCTCGCCAACATTTGTTCTTGTTTGTCTTTTCAATGATGGCAATCCTTACTGGTGTGAGGTGATATCTCATTGTGGTTATAATTTGCATATCTCTGGTGATTAGCTGCGTGGAGTATGTTTTCATGTGCCTGTTGGCCATCTGAGTTTCTTCTTTGGAGAAGTGTCTGTTCAGCTCCTCTGCCCATCTTTTAATTGGCTTATTTGCTTTCTGTTTGTTGAGGGTCATGAGCTTTTTATATAATTTGGATGTCAACCTCTTATCAGATATGTCATTGATAAGTATATTCTCTCATACTGTAGAATGTCTTTTTGTTCTTCTGAAGGTGTCCTTTGCTGTACAGAAGCTTTATGGTTTGATATAGTCCCACTTGTTCATTTCTGCTTTTGTTTCCCTTGCCCGGGGCGATATTGTTCATGAAGATCTTGTTTGTGTTTATGTCCAGGAGATTTTTGCCAATGTTTTCTTCTAAGGCTTTTATGGTTTCATAACTCACATTCCAGTCTTTGATCCATTTCGAATTTACTTTTTTGTATGGGGTTAGACAATGATCTAGTTTCATTCTCTTACATGTAGCTGTCCAGTTTTGCCAACACCAGCTATTGAAGAGGCTGTCATTTCCCCATTGTGTATTCATGACTCCTTTATTGTATATTAATTGAGAATATATGTTTGGGTTAATATCTGGCCTCTCAATTCCGTTCCACTGGTCTTTGAGTCTGTTCTTGTGCCAGTACCAAATTGTCTTGATTACTGTGGCTTTGTAGTAGAGCTTGAAGTTCGGAAGCAAGATCCCTGCTGTTTTATTCTTTCTTCTCAGTATTGCTTTGGCTATTCGGGGTCTTTGTTGGTTCCATATGAATCTTAGAACTGTTAGTTCCAGCTTGTTGAAGAATGGTGCTGGTGTTTTGATAGATAGCATTGAATCTGTACTTTGCTTTAGGCAGTATGGACATTTTGACAATATTAATTCTTCCTATTCATAAGCACTGTGCTTTTTTCCATTTATTGGTATCTTTTCTTTTAAATTGAATGATGTATTTTATTTCTCCCAGCATGCCAAAATATGTCAACATGAAATTCATAGAAAATTATTCTTGAGATCCTTTGCACTGTTTTATTGCACAAAGTCCTCCACATCTAGCGTGGATTATGCCCTGTGGCACACCTCCCTTCAGACTTACACGCATCTCAAGTACTAGTAGCCATCTGTAGTTGGTGGATACCATACTAGACAGCTCAGGTCTAGAGAGAATGTGACAGTTCTGGCCCATTTCTTTGCAGTCACGTGGCCTGCCTGTTTTTCAGTGTTATTTCTCATCCGTGTGCATCAGCCATTCATAGGGCATAAAATGCAAGAACTCAAGAAGTTTTTCCAAATTCAGCTTTATACAACTAAGACTATAGATACCAAAGAAAACTTGTATGTATGTATGTCACATAATTTACATATTTTCTGGCTCAGTGTTGTGTATGCCACTGAAAATAAACAACTGCTAAGCACTTTATCATGAATGGAAGACAATAAAACAGAAGTAGACGTTCTGCAAACTATTTGAGCTTCCCTCCTACATTTTGCCATCATGCTTTCCTATATTTATTTATTTATTTATTTTTACTGCTTTATTTTCTTTTGGTATCATTAATCTACAATTACAGAAAGAACATTATGTTTACTAGGTTCCCCCCTTCACCAATTACCCCCCACATACCCCCATAACACTCACTGTCCATCTGCGTTGTAAGAAGCTGTAAAATCACTACTTGTCTTCTCTGTGTTGCACAGCCCTCCCCGTGCCCCAAACGCAATACACATGCTAATCGTAATGCCCTCTTTCTTTTTCCCCACCCTTATCCCTCCCTTCCCACCCATCGTCCCCAGTCCCTTTCCCTTTGGTAATTATTAGTCCATTCTTGGGTTCTGTGATACTGCTGCTGTTTTGTTCCTTCAGTTTTCCTTTGTTCTTATTCTCCACATATGAGTGATATCACTTGGTACTTTTCCTTCTCTGCCTGGCTTATTTCACTGAGCATAATACCCTCTATCTCCATCCATGTTGTTGCGAATGGTAGGATCTGTTTTTTTCTTATGGCTGTATAATATTCCATTGTGTATATGTACCACCTTTTCTTTATCCATTCATCTACTGATGGACATTTAGGTTGCTTCCATATCTAGGCTATTGTAAACATGCCGCAACAAACGTAGGGGTGCATCTGTCTTTCTCAATCTGGGCTGCTGCATTCTTAGGGTAAATTACGAGAAGGAGAATTCCTGGTTCAAATGGTATTCCTATTTTGAGCATTCTGAGGAACGTCCATACTGCTTTCCACAATGGTTGAACTAGTTGACATTCCCACCAGCAGTGTAGGAGGGTTCCCCTTTCTCCACAACCTCGCCAACATTTGTTGTTGTTTGTCTTTTCAATGATGGCGATCCTTACTGGTGTGAGGTGATATCTCATTGTGGTGATAATTTGCATATCTCTGGTGATTAGCTGCATGGAGTATGTTTTCATGTGCCTGTTGGCCATCTGAGTTTCTTCTTTGGAGAAGTGTCTGTTCAGCTCCTCTGCCCATCTTTTAATTGGCTTATTTGCTTTCTGCTTGTTGAGGGTCATGAGCTCTTTATATAATTTGGATGTCAACCTCTTATCAGATATGTCATTGATAAGTCTATTCTCTCATACTGTAGAATGTCTTTTTGTTCTTCTGAAGGTGTCCTTTGCTGTACAGAAGCTTTATGGTTTGATATAGTCCCACTTGTTCATTTCTGCTTTTGTTTCCCTTGCCCGGGGAGATATTGTTCATGAAGATGTTGTTTGTGTTTATGTCCAGGAGATTTTTGCCTATGTTTTCTTCTAAGGGTTTTATGGTTTCATAACTCACATTCCAGTCTTTGATCCATTTCGAATTTACTTTTTTGTATGGGGTTAGACAATGATCTAGTTTCATTCTCTTACATGTAGCTGTCCAGTTTTGCCAACACCAGCTATTGAAGAGGCTGTCATTTCCCCATTGTGTATTCATGACTCCTTTATTGTATATTAATTGAGAATATATGTTTGGGTTAATATCTGGCCTCTCAATTCCGTTCCACTGGTCTTTGAGTCTGTTCTTGTGCCAGTACCAAATTGTCTTGATTACTGTGGCTTTGTAGTAGAGCTTGAAGTGGGGAAGCAAGATCCCTGCTGTTTTATTCTTTCTTCTCAGTATTTCTTTGGCTATTCGGGGTCTTGAGTGGTTCCATATGAATCTTAGAACTGTTAGTTCCAGTTTGTTGAAGAATGGTGTTGGTGTTTTGTTAGATATCATTGAATCTGTACTTTGCTTTAGGCAGTATGGACATTTTGACAATATTAAGTCTTCCTATTCATAAGCACTGTGCTTTTTTCCATTTATTTTTATCTTTTCATTTAAATTGAATGATGTATTTTATTTCTCCCAGCATGCCAAAATATGTCAACATAAAATTCATATAAAATTATTCTTGAGATCCTTTGCACTGTTTTATTGCACAAAGTCCTCCACATCTAGCGTGGATTATGCCCTGTGGCACACCTCCCATCATACTTACACGCATCTCAAGTAATAGTAGCCATCTGTAGTTGGTGGATACCATACTAGATAGCTCAGGTCTAGAGAGAATGTGACAGTTCTGGCCCATTTCTTTGCAGTCACATGGCCTGCCTGTTTTTCAGTGTTATTTCTCATCCGTGTGCATCAGCCATTCATAGGGCATTAAATGCAAGAACTCAAGAAGTTTTTCCAAATTCAGCTTTATACAACTAAGACTATAGATACCAAAGAAAACTTGTATGTATGTATGTCACATAATTTACATATTTTCTGGCTCAGTGTTGTGTATGCCACTGAAAATAAACAACTGCTAAGCACTTTATCATCAATGGAAGACAATAACACAGAAGTAGATGTTCTGCAAACTATTTGAGCTTCCCTCCTACATTTTGCCAGCATGCTTTCCTATATTTATTTATATATATTTTTTACTGCTTTATTTTCTTTTGGTATCATTAATCTACAATTACAGAAAGAACATTATGTTTACTAGGTTCCCCCCTTCACCAAGTAACCCCCACATACCCCATCACAGTCACTGTCCATCTGGGTAGTGAGAAGCTGTAAAATCACTACTTGTCTTCTCTCTGTTGCACAGCCCTCCCCATGCCCCAAACGCACTACACATTCTAATCGTAATGCCCTCTTTCTTTTTCCCCACCCTTATCCCTCCCTTCCCACCCATCGTCCCCAGTCCCTTTCCCTTTTGATAATTATTAGTCCATTCTTGGGTTCTGTGATAGTGCTGCTGTATTGTTCCTTCAGTTTTCCTTTGTTCTTATTCTCCACATATGAGTGATATCACTTGGTACTTTTCCTTCTCTGCCTGGCTTATTTCACTGAGCATAATACCCTCTATCTCCATCCATGTTGTTGCGAATGATAGGATCTGTTTTTTTCTTATGGCTGTATAATATTCCATTGTGTATATGTACCACCTTTTCTTTATCCATTCATCTACTGATGGACATTTAGGTTGCTTCCATATCTAGGCTATTGTAAACATGCCGCAACAAACATAGGGGTGCATCTGTCTTTTTCAAACTGGGCTGCTGCATTCTTAGGGTAAATTCCTAGAAGGAGAATTCCTGGGTCAAATGGTATTCCTATTTTGAGCATTCTGAGGAACCTCCATACTGCTTTCCACAATGGTTGAACTAGTTGACATTCCCACCAGCAGTGTAGGAGGGTTCCCCTTTCTCCACAACCTCGCCAACATTTGTTGTTGTTTGTCTTTTCAATGATGGCGATCCTTACTGGTGTGAGGTGATATCTCATTGTGGTGATAATTTGCATATCTCTGGTGATTAGCTGCGTGGAGTATGTTTTCATGTGCCTGTTGGCCATCTGAGTTTCTTCTTTGGAGAAGTGTCTGTTCAGCTCCTCTGCCCATCTTTTAATTGGCTTATTTGCTTTCTGTTTGTTGAGGGTCATGAGCTCTTTATATAATTTGGATGTGAACCCCTTATCAGATATGACATTGATAAGTCTATTCTCTCATACTGTAGAATGTCTTTTTGTTCTTCTGAAGGTGTCCTTTGCTGTACAGAAGCTTTATGGTTTGATATAGTCCCACTTGTTCATTTCTGCTTTTGTTTCCCTTGCCCGGGGAGATATTGTTCATGAAGATGTTGCTTGTGTTTATGTCCAAGAGATTTTTGCCTATGTTTTCTTCTAAGGGTTTTATGGTTTCATAACTCACATTCCAGTCTTTGATAAATTTCGAATTTACTTTTGTGTATGGGGTTAGACAATGATCTAGTTTCATTCTCTTACATGTAGCTGTCCAGTTTTGCCAACACCAGCTATTGAAGAGGCTGTCATTTCCCCATTGTGTATTCATGACTCCTTTATTGTATATTAATTGAGAATATATGTTTGGGTTAATATCTGGCCTCTCAATTCCGTTCCACTGGTCTTTGAGTCTGTTCTTTTGCCAGTACCAAGTTGTCTTGATTACTGTGGCTTTGTAGTAGGGCTTGAAGTTGGGAAGCAAGATCCCTGCTGTTTTATTCTTTCTTCTCAGTATTGCTTTGGCTATTCGGGGTCTTTGGTGGTTCCATATGAATCTTAGAACTGTTAGTTCCAGCCAGTTGAAGAATGGTGCTGGTGTTTTGATAGATAGCATTGAATCTGTACTTTGCTTTAGGCAGTATGGACATTTTGACAATATTAATTCTTCCTATTCATAAGCACTGTGCTTTTTTCCATTTATTGGTATCTTTTCTTTTAAATTGAATGATGTATTTTATTTCTCCCAGCATGCCAAAATATGTCAACATGAAATTCATAGAAAATTATTCTTGAGATCCTTTGCACTGTTTTATTGCACAATGTCTTCCACATCTAGCGTGGATTATGCCCTGTGGCACACCTCCCTTCAGACTTGCACGCATCTCAAGTACTAGTAGCCATCTGTAGTTGGTGGATACCATACTAGACAGCTCAGGTCTAGAGAGAATGTGACAGTTCTGGCCCATTTCTTTGCAGTCACATGGCCTGCCTTTTTTTCAGTGTTATTTCTCATCCGTGTGCATCAGCCATTCATAGGGCATTAAATGCAAGAACTCAAGAAGTTTTTCCAAATTCAGCTTTATACAACTAAGACTATAGATACCAAAGAAAACTTGTATGTATGTATGTCACATAATTTACATATTTTCTGGCTCAGTGTTGTGTATGCCACTGAAAATAAACAACTGCTAAGCACTTTATCATCAATGGAAGACAATAACACAGAAGTAGACGTTCTGCAAACTATTTGAGCTTCCCTCCTACATTTTGCCAGCATGCTTTCCTATATTTATTTATATATTTATTTTTACTGCTTTATTTTCTTTTGGTATCATTAATCTACAATTACAGAAAGAACATTATGTTTACTAGGTTCCCCCCTTCACCAAGTACCCCCCACATACCCCATCACAGTCACTGTCCATCTGGGTAGTAAGAAGCTGTAAAATCACTACTTGTCTTCTCTGTGTTGCACAGCCCTCCCCATGCCCCAAACGCACTACACATTCTAATCGTAATGCCCTCTTTCTTTTTCCCCGCCCTTATCCCTCCCTTCCCACCCATCGTCCCCAGTCCCTTTCCCTTTGGTAATTATTAGTCCATTCTTGGGTTCTGTGACACTGCTGCTGTTTTGTTCCTTCAGTTTTCCTTTGTTCTTATTCTCCACATATGAGTGATATCACTTGGTACTTTTCCTTCTCTGCCTGGCTTATTTCACTGAGCATAATACCCTCTATCTCCATCCATGTTGTTGCGAATGATAGGATCTGTTTTTTTCTTATGGCTGTATAATATTCCATTGTGTATATGTACCACCTTTTCTTTATCCATTCATCTACTGATGGACATTTAGGTTGCTTCCATATCTAGGCTATTGTAAACATGCCGCAATAAACATTGGGGTGCATCTGTCTTTTTCAATCTGGGCTGCTACATTCTTAGGGTAAATTCCGAGAAGGAGAATTCCTGGTTCAAATGGTATTCCTATTTTGAGCATTCTGAGGAACCTCCATACTGCTTTCCACAATGGTTGAACTAGTTGACATTCCCACCAGCAGTGTAGGAGGGTTCCCCTTTCTCCACAACCTCGCCAACATTTGTTGTTGTTTGTCTTTTCAATGATGGCGATCCTTACTGGTGTGAGGTGATATCTCATTGTGGTTATAATTTGCATATCTCTGGTGATTAGCTGCGTGGAGTATGTTTTCATGTGCCTGTTGGCCATCTGAGTTTCTTCTTTGGAGAAGTGTCTGTTCAGCTCCTCTGCCCATGTTTTAATTGGCTTATTTGCTTTCTGTTTGTTGAGAGTCATGAGCTCTTTATATAATTTGGATGTCAACCTCTTATCAGATATGTCATTGATATGTCTATTCTCTCATACTGTAGAATGTCTTTTTGTTCTTCTGAAGGTGTCCTTTGCTGTACAGAAGCTTTATGGTTTGATATAGTCCCACTTGTTCATTTCTGCTTTTGTTTCCCTTGCCCGGGGAGATATTGTTCATGAAGATGTTGTTTGTGTTTATGTCCTTGAGATTTTTGCCTATGTTTTCTTCTAAGGGTTTTATGGTTTCATGACTCACATTCCAGTCTTTGATCCATTTCGAATTTACTTTTTTGTATGGGGTTAGACAATGATCTAGTTTCATTCTCTTACATGTAGCTGTCCAGTTTTGCCAACACCAGCTATTGAAGAGGCTGTCATTTCCCCATTGTGTATTCATGACTCCTTTATTGTATATTAATTGAGAATATATGTTTGGGTTAATATCTGGCCTCTCAATTCCGTTCCACTGGTCTTTGAGTCTGTTCTTGTGCCAGTACCAAATTGTCTTGATTACTGTGGCTTTGTAGTAGAGCTTGAAGTGGGGAAGCAAGATCCCTGCTGTTTTATTCTTTCTTCTCAGTATTTCTTTGGCTATTCGGGGTCTTGAGTGGTTCCATATGAATCTTAGAACTGTTAGTTCCAGTTTGTTGAAGAATGGTGTTGGTGTTTTGTTAGATATCATTGAATCTGTACTTTGCTTTAGGCAGTATGGACATTTTGACAATATTAAGTCTTCCTATTCATAAGCACTGTGCTTTTTTCCATTTATTTTTATCTTTTCATTTAAATTGAATGATGTATTTTATTTCTCCCAGCATGCCAAAATATGTCAAAATAAAATTCATATAAAATTATTCTTGAGATCCTTTGCACTGTTTTATTGCACAAAGTCCTCCAAATCTAGCATGGATTATGCCCTGTGGCACACCTCCCTTCATACTTACACGCATCTCAAGTAATAGTAGCCATCTGTAGTTGGTGGATACCATACTAGACAGCTCAGGTCTAGAGAGAATGTGACAGTTCTGGCCCATTTCTTTGCAGTCACATGGCCTGCCTGTTTTTCAGTGTTATTTCTCATCCGTGTGCATCAGCCATTCATAGGGCATTAAATGCAAGAACTCAAGAAGTTTTTCCAAATTCAGCTTTATACAACTAAGACTATAGATACCAAAGAAAACTTGTATGTATGTATGTCACATAATTTACATATTTTCTGGCTCAGTGTTGTGTATGCCACTGAAAATAAACAACTGCTAAGCACTTTATCATCAATGGAAGACAATAACACAGAAGTAGATGTTCTGCAAACTATTTGAGCTTCCCTCCTACATTTTGCCAGCATGCTTTCCTATATTTATTTATATATATTTTTTACTGCTTTATTTTCTTTTGGTATCATTAATCTACAATTACAGAAAGAACATTATGTTTACTAGGTTCCCCCCTTCACCAAGTAACCCCCACATACCCCATCACAGTCACTGTCCATCTGGGTAGTGAGAAGCTGTAAAATCACTACTTGTCTTCTCTCTGTTGCACAGCCCTCCCCATGCCCCAAACGCACTACACATTCTAATCGTAATGCCCTCTTTCTTTTTCCCCACCCTTATCCCTCCCTTCCCACCCATCGTCCCCAGTCCCTTTCCCTTTTGATAATTATTAGTCCATTCTTGGGTTCTGTGATAGTGCTGCTGTATTGTTCCTTCAGTTTTCCTTTGTTCTTATTCTCCACATATGAGTGATATCACTTGGTACTTTTCCTTCTCTGCCTGGCTTATTTCACTGAGCATAATACCCTCTATCTCCATCCATGTTGTTGCGAATGATAGGATCTGTTTTTTTCTTATGGCTGTATAATATTCCATTGTGTATATGTACCACCTTTTCTTTATCCATTCATCTACTGATGGACATTTAGGTTGCTTCCATATCTAGGCTATTGTAAACATGCCGCAACAAACATAGGGGTGCATCTGTCTTTTTCAAACTGGGCTGCTGCATTCTTAGGGTAAATTCCTAGAAGGAGAATTCCTGGGTCAAATGGTATTCCTATTTTGAGCATTCTGAGGAACCTCCATACTGCTTTCCACAATGGTTGAACTAGTTGACATTCCCACCAGCAGTGTAGGAGGGTTCCCCTTTCTCCACAACCTCGCCAACATTTGTTGTTGTTTGTCTTTTCAATGATGGCGATCCTTACTGGTGTGAGGTGATATCTCATTGTGGTGATAATTTGCATATCTCTGGTGATTAGCTGCGTGGAGTATGTTTTCATGTGCCTGTTGGCCATCTGAGTTTCTTCTTTGGAGAAGTGTCTGTTCAGCTCCTCTGCCCATCTTTTAATTGGCTTATTTGCTTTCTGTTTGTTGAGGGTCATGAGCTCTTTATATAATTTGGATGTGAACCCCTTATCAGATATGACATTGATAAGTCTATTCTCTCATACTGTAGAATGTCTTTTTGTTCTTCTGAAGGTGTCCTTTGCTGTACAGAAGCTTTATGGTTTGATATAGTCCCACTTGTTCATTTCTGCTTTTGTTTCCCTTGCCCGGGGAGATATTGTTCATGAAGATGTTGCTTGTGTTTATGTCCAAGAGATTTTTGCCTATGTTTTCTTCTAAGGGTTTTATGGTTTCATAACTCACATTCCAGTCTTTGATCCATTTCGAATTTACTTTTGTGTATGGGGTTAGACAATGATCTAGTTTCATTCTCTTACATGTAGCTGTCCAGTTTTGCCAACACCAGCTATTGAAGAGGCTGTCATTTCCCCATTGTGTATTCATGACTCCTTTATTGTATATTAATTGAGAATATATGTTTGGGTTAATATCTGGCCTCTCAATTCCGTTCCACTGGTCTTTGAGTCTGTTCTTTTGCCAGTACCAAGTTGTCTTGATTACTGTGGCTTTGTAGTAGGGCTTGAAGTTGGGAAGCAAGATCCCTGCTGTTTTATTCTTTCTTCTCAGTATTGCTTTGGCTATTCGGGGTCTTTGGTGGTTCCATATGAATCTTAGAACTGTTAGTTCCAGCCAGTTGAAGAATGGTGCTGGTGTTTTGATAGATAGCATTGAATCTGTACTTTGCTTTAGGCAGTATGGACATTTTGACAATATTAATTCTTCCTATTCATAAGCACTGTGCTTTTTTCCATTTATTGGTATCTTTTCTTTTAAATTGAATGATGTATTTTATTTCTCCCAGCATGCCAAAATATGTCAACATGAAATTCATAGAAAATTATTCTTGAGATCCTTTGCACTGTTTTATTGCACAATGTCTTCCACATCTAGCGTGGATTATGCCCTGTGGCACACCTCCCTTCAGACTTGCACGCATCTCAAGTACTAGTAGCCATCTGTAGTTGGTGGATACCATACTAGACAGCTCAGGTCTAGAGAGAATGTGACAGTTCTGGCCCATTTCTTTGCAGTCACATGGCCTGCCTTTTTTTCAGTGTTATTTCTCATCCGTGTGCATCAGCCATTCATAGGGCATTAAATGCAAGAACTCAAGAAGTTTTTCCAAATTCAGCTTTATACAACTAAGACTATAGATACCAAAGAAAACTTGTATGTATGTATGTCACATAATTTACATATTTTCTGGCTCAGTGTTGTGTATGCCACTGAAAATAAACAACTGCTAAGCACTTTATCATCAATGGAAGACAATAACACAGAAGTAGACGTTCTGCAAACTATTTGAGCTTCCCTCCTACATTTTGCCAGCATGCTTTCCTATATTTATTTATATATTTATTTTTACTGCTTTATTTTCTTTTGGTATCATTAATCTACAATTACAGAAAGAACATTATGTTTACTAGGTTCCCCCCTTCACCAAGTACCCCCCACATACCCCATCACAGTCACTGTCCATCTGGGTAGTAAGAAGCTGTAAAATCACTACTTGTCTTCTCTGTGTTGCACAGCCCTCCCCATGCCCCAAACGCACTACACATTCTAATCGTAATGCCCTCTTTCTTTTTCCCCGCCCTTATCCCTCCCTTCCCACCCATCGTCCCCAGTCCCTTTCCCTTTGGTAATTATTAGTCCATTCTTGGGTTCTGTGACACTGCTGCTGTTTTGTTCCTTCAGTTTTCCTTTGTTCTTATTCTCCACATATGAGTGATATCACTTGGTACTTTTCCTTCTCTGCCTGGCTTATTTCACTGAGCATAATACCCTCTATCTCCATCCATGTTGTTGCGAATGATAGGATCTGTTTTTTTCTTATGGCTGTATAATATTCCATTGTGTATATGTACCACCTTTTCTTTATCCATTCATCTACTGATGGACATTTAGGTTGCTTCCATATCTAGGCTATTGTAAACATGCCGCAATAAACATTGGGGTGCATCTGTCTTTTTCAATCTGGGCTGCTACATTCTTAGGGTAAATTCCGAGAAGGAGAATTCCTGGTTCAAATGGTATTCCTATTTTGAGCATTCTGAGGAACCTCCATACTGCTTTCCACAATGGTTGAACTAGTTGACATTCCCACCAGCAGTGTAGGAGGGTTCCCCTTTCTCCACAACCTCGCCAACATTTGTTGTTGTTTGTCTTTTCAATGATGGCGATCCTTACTGGTGTGAGGTGATATCTCATTGTGGTGATAATTTGCATATCTCTGGTGATTAGCTGCGTGGAGTATGTTTTCATGTGCCTGTTGGCCATCTGAGTTTCTTCTTTGGAGAAGTGTCTGTTCAGCTCCTCTGCCCATGTTTTAATTGGCTTATTTGCTTTCTGTTTGTTGAGAGTCATGAGCTCTTTATATAATTTGGATGTCAACCTCTTATCAGATATGTCATTGATATGTCTATTCTCTCATACTGTAGAATGTCTTTTTGTTCTTCTGAAGGTGTCCTTTGCTGTACAGAAGCTTTATGGTTTGATACAGTCCCACTTGTTCATTTCTGCTTTTGTTTCCCTTGCCCGGGGAGATATTGTTCATGAAGATGTTGTTTGTGTTTATGTCCTTGAGATTTTTGCCTATGTTTTCTTCTAAGGGTTTTATGGTTTCATGACTCACATTCCAGTCTTTGATCCATTTCGAATTTACTTTTTTGTATGGGGTTAGACAATGATCTAGTTTCATTCTCTTACATGTAGCTGTCCAGTTTTGCCAACACCAGCTATTGAAGAGGCTGTCATTTCCCCATTGTGTATTCATGACTCCTTTATTGTATATTAATTGAGAATATATGTTTGGGTTAATATCTGGCCTCTCAATTCCGTTCCACTGGTCTTTGAGTCTGTTCTTGTGCCAGTACCAAATTGTCTTGATTACTGTTGCTTTGTAGTAGAGCTTGAAGTGGGGAAGCAAGATCCCTGCTGTTTTATTCTTTCTTCTCAGTATTTCTTTGGCTACTCAGGATCTTGTGTGGTTCCATATGATCTTAGAACAGTTAGTTCCAGTTTGTTGAAGTATGGTGTTGGTGTTTTGATAGATAGCATTGAATCTGTACTTTGCTTTAGGCAGTATGGACATTTTGACAGTATTAATTATCCTATTCATAAGCACTGTGCTTTTTTACATTTATTGTTTTTTTCTTTTAAATTGAATGATGTATTTTATTTCTCCCAGCATGCCAAAATATGTCAACATAAAATTCATATAAAATTATTCTTGAGATCCTTTGCACTGTTTTATTGCACAAAGTCCTCCACATCTAGCGTGGATTATGCCCTGTGGCACACCTCCCTTCAGACTTACACGCATCTCAAGTACTAGTAGCCATCTGTAGTTGGTGGATACCATACTAGACAGCTCAGGTCTAGAGAGAATGTGACAGTTCTGGCCCATTTCTTTGCAGTCACGTGGCCTGCCTGTTTTTCAGTGTTATTTCTCATCCGTGTGCATCAGTCATTCATAGGGCATAAAATGCAAGAACTCAAGAAGTTTTTCCAAATTCAGCTTTATACAACTAATACTATAGATACCAAAGAAAACTTGTATGTATGTATGTCACATAATTTACATATTTTCTGGCTCAGTGTTGTGTATGCCACTGAAAATAAACAACTGCTAAGCACTTTATCATGAATGGAAGACAATAAAACAGAAGTAGACGTTCTGCAAACTATTTGAGCTTCCCTCCTACATTTTGCCATCATGCTTTCCTATATTTATTTATTTATTTATTTTTACTGCTTTATTTTCTTTTGGTATCATTAATCTACAATTACAGAAAGAACATTATGTTTACTAGGTTCCCCCCTTCACCAATTACCCCCCACATACCCCCATAACACTCACTGTCCATCTGCGTTGTAAGAAGCTGTAAAATCACTACTTGTCTTCTCTGTGTTGCACAGCCCTCCCCGTGCCCCAAACGCAATACACATGCTAATCGTAATGCCCTCTTTCTTTTTCCCCACCCTTATCCCTCCCTTCCCACCCATCGTCCCCAGTCCCTTTCCCTTTGGTAATTATTAGTCCATTCTTGGGTTCTGTGATACTGCTGCTGTTTTGTTCCTTCAGTTTTCCTTTGTTCTTATTCTCCACATATGAGTGATATCACTTGGTACTTTTCCTTCTCTGCCTGGCTTATTTCACTGAGCATAATACCCTCTATCTCCATCCATGTTGTTGCGAATGATAGGATCTGTTTTTTTCTTATGGCTGTATAATATTCCATTGTGTATATGTACCACCTTTTCTTTATCCATTCATCTACTGATGGACATTTAGGTTGCTTCCATATCTAGGCTATTGTAAACATGCCGCAACAAACGTAGGGGTGCATCTGTCTTTTTCAATCTGGGCTGCTACATTCTTAGGGTAAATTCCTAGAAGGAGAATTCCTGGGTCAAATGGTATTCCTATTTTGAGCATTCTGAGGAACCTCCATACTGCTTTCCACAATGGTTGAACTAGTTGACATTCCCACCAGCAGTGTAGGAGGGTTCCCCTTTCTCCACAACCTCGCCAACATTTGTTGTTGTTTGTCTTTTCAATGATGGCGATCCTTACTGGTGTGAGGTGATATCTCATTGTGGTTATAATTTGCATATCTCTGGTGATTAGCTGCGTGGAGTATGTTTTCATGTGCCTGTTGGCCATCTGAGTTTCTTCTTTGGAGAAGTGTCTGTTCAGCTCCTCTGCCCATCTTTTAATTGGCTTATTTGCTTTCTGTTTGTTGAGGGTCATGAGCTCTTTATATAATTTGGATGTCAACCCCTTATCAGATATGACATTGATAAGTCTATTCTCTCATACTGTAGAATGTCTTTTTGTTCTTCTGAAGGTGTCCTTTGCTGTACAGAAGCTTTATGGTTTGATATAGTCCCACTTGTTCATTTCTGCTTTTGTTTCCCTTGCCCGGGGAGATATTGTTCATGAAGATGTTGCTTGTGTTTATGTCCAAGAGATTTTTACCTATGTTTTCTTCTAAGGGTTTTATGGTTTCATAACTCACATTCCAGTCTTTGATCCATTTCGAATTTACTTTTGTGTATGGGGTTAGACAATGATCTAGTTTCATTCTCTTACATGTAGCTGTCCAGTTTTGCCAACACCAGCTATTGAAGAGGCTGTCATTTCCCCATTGTGTATTCATGACTCCTTTATTGTATATTAATTGAGAATATATGTTTGGGTTAATATCTGGCCTCTCAATTCCGTTCCACTGGTCTTTGAGTCTGTTCTTTTGCCAGTACCAAGTTGTCTTGATTACTGTGGCTTTGTAGTAGGGCTTGAAGTTGGGAAGCAAGATCCCTGCTGTTTTATTCTTTCTTCTCAGTATTGCTTTGGCTATTCGGGGTCTTTGGTGGTTCCATATGAATCTTAGAACTGTTAGTTCCAGCCAGTTGAAGAATGGTGCTGGTGTTTTGATAGATAGCATTGAATCTGTACTTTGCTTTAGGCAGTATGGACATTTTGACAATATTAATTCTTCCTATTCATAAGCACTGTGCTTTTTTCCATTTATTGGTATCTTTTCTTTTAAATTGAATGATGTATTTTATTTCTCCCAGCATGCCAAAATATGTCAACATGAAATTCATAGAAAATTATTCTTGAGATCCTTTGCACTGT
Organism: Manis pentadactyla; assembly: GCF_030020395.1. Lineage (NCBI taxonomy): Eukaryota > Metazoa > Chordata > Mammalia > Pholidota > Manidae > Manis > Manis pentadactyla. The sequence goes on from NC_080024.1 coordinate 84,285,006, forward strand.
TTTATTGCACAATGTCTTCCACATCTAGCGTGGATTATGCCCTGTGGCACACCTCCCTTCAGACTTGCACGCATCTCAAGTACTAGTAGCCATCTGTAGTTGGTGGATACCATACTAGACAGCTCAGGTCTAGAGAGAATGTGACAGTTCTGGCCCATTTCTTTGCAGTCACATGGCCTGCCTTTTTTTCAGTGTTATTTCTCATCCGTGTGCATCAGCCATTCATAGGGCATTAAATGCAAGAACTCAAGAAGTTTTTCCAAATTCAGCTTTATACAACTAAGACTATAGATACCAAAGAAAACTTGTATGTATGTATGTCACATAATTTACATATTTTCTGGCTCAGTGTTGTGTATGCCACTGAAAATAAACAACTGCTAAGCACTTTATCATCAATGGAAGACAATAACACAGAAGTAGACGTTCTGCAAACTATTTGAGCTTCCCTCCTACATTTTGCCAGCATGCTTTCCTATATTTATTTATATATTTATTTTTACTGCTTTATTTTCTTTTGGTATCATTAATCTACAATTACAGAAAGAACATTATGTTTACTAGGTTCCCCCCTTCACCAAGTACCCCCCACATACCCCATCACAGTCACTGTCCATCTGGGTAGTAAGAAGCTGTAAAATCACTACTTGTCTTCTCTGTGTTGCACAGCCCTCCCCATGCCCCAAACGCACTACACATTCTAATCGTAATGCCCTCTTTCTTTTTCCCCGCCCTTATCCCTCCCTTCCCACCCATCGTCCCCAGTCCCTTTCCCTTTGGTAATTATTAGTCCATTCTTGGGTTCTGTGACACTGCTGCTGTTTTGTTCCTTCAGTTTTCCTTTGTTCTTATTCTCCACATATGAGTGATATCACTTGGTACTTTTCCTTCTCTGCCTGGCTTATTTCACTGAGCATAATACCCTCTATCTCCATCCATGTTGTTGCGAATGATAGGATCTGTTTTTTTCTTATGGCTGTATAATATTCCATTGTGTATATGTACCACCTTTTCTTTATCCATTCATCTACTGATGGACATTTAGGTTGCTTCCATATCTAGGCTATTGTAAACATGCCGCAATAAACATTGGGGTGCATCTGTCTTTTTCAATCTGGGCTGCTACATTCTTAGGGTAAATTCCGAGAAGGAGAATTCCTGGTTCAAATGGTATTCCTATTTTGAGCATTCTGAGGAACCTCCATACTGCTTTCCACAATGGTTGAACTAGTTGACATTCCCACCAGCAGTGTAGGAGGGTTCCCCTTTCTCCACAACCTCGCCAACATTTGTTGTTGTTTGTCTTTTCAATGATGGCGATCCTTACTGGTGTGAGGTGATATCTCATTGTGGTGATAATTTGCATATCTCTGGTGATTAGCTGTGTGGAGTATGTTTTCATGTGCCTGTTGGCCATCTGAGTTTCTTCTTTGGAGAAGTGTCTGTTCAGCTCCTCTGCCCATGTTTTAATTGGCTTATTTGCTTTCTGTTTGTTGAGAGTCATGAGCTCTTTATATAATTTGGATGTCAACCTCTTATCAGATATGTCATTGATAAGTCTATTCTCTCATACTGTAGAATGTCTTTTTGTTCTTCTGAAGGTGTCCTTTGCTGTACAGAAGCTTTATGGTTTGATATAGTCCCACTTGTTCATTTCTGCTTTTGTTTCCCTTGCCCGGGGAGATATTGTTCATGAAGATGTTGTTTGTGTTTATGTCCTTGAGATTTTTGCCTATGTTTTCTTCTAAGGGTTTTATGGTTTCATAACTCACATTCCAGTCTTTGATCCATTTCGAATTTACTTTTTTGTATGGGGTTAGACAATGATCTAGTTTCATTCTCTTACATGTAGCTGTCCAGTTTTGCCAACACCAGCTATTGAAGAGGCTGTCATTTCCCCATTGTGTATTCATGACTCCTTTATTGTATATTAATTGAGAATATATGTTTGGGTTAATATCTGGCCTCTCAATTCCGTTCCACTGGTCTTTGAGTCTGTTCTTGTGCCAGTACCAAATTGTCTTGATTACTGTTGCTTTGTAGTAGAGCTTGAAGTGGGGAAGCAAGATCCCTGCTGTTTTATTCTTTCTTCTCAGTATTTCTTTGGCTACTCAGGATCTTGTGTGGTTCCATATGATCTTAGAACAGTTAGTTCCAGTTTGTTGAAGTATGGTGTTGGTGTTTTGATAGATAGCATTGAATCTGTACTTTGCTTTAGGCAGTATGGACATTTTGACAGTATTAATTATCCTATTCATAAGCACTGTGCTTTTTTACATTTATTGTTTTTTTCTTTTAAATTGAATGATGTATTTTATTTCTCCCAGCATGCCAAAATATGTCAACATAAAATTCATATAAAATTATTCTTGAGATCCTTTGCACTGTTTTATTGCACAAAGTCCTCCACATCTAGCGTGGATTATGCCCTGTGGCACACCTCCCTTCAGACTTACACGCATCTCAAGTACTAGTAGCCATCTGTAGTTGGTGGATACCATACTAGACAGCTCAGGTCTAGAGAGAATGTGACAGTTCTGGCCCATTTCTTTGCAGTCACGTGGCCTGCCTGTTTTTCAGTGTTATTTCTCATCCGTGTGCATCAGTCATTCATAGGGCATAAAATGCAAGAACTCAAGAAGTTTTTCCAAATTCAGCTTTATACAACTAAGACTATAGATACCAAAGAAAACTTGTATGTATGTATGTCACATAATTTACATATTTTCTGGCTCAGTGTTGTGTATGCCACTGAAAATAAACAACTGCTAAGCACTTTATCATGAATGGAAGACAATAAAACAGAAGTAGACGTTCTGCAAACTATTTGAGCTTCCCTCCTACATTTTGCCATCATGCTTTCCTATATTTATTTATTTATTTATTTTTACTGCTTTATTTTCTTTTGGTATCATTAATCTACAATTACAGAAAGAACATTATGTTTACTAGGTTCCCCCCTTCACCAATTACCCCCCACATACCCCCATAACACTCACTGTCCATCTGCGTTGTAAGAAGCTGTAAAATCACTACTTGTCTTCTCTGTGTTGCACAGCCCTCCCCGTGCCCCAAACGCAATACACATGCTAATCGTAATGCCCTCTTTCTTTTTCCCCACCCTTATCCCTCCCTTCCCACCCATCGTCCCCAGTCCCTTTCCCTTTGGTAATTATTAGTCCATTCTTGGGTTCTGTGATACTGCTGCTGTTTTGTTCCTTCAGTTTTCCTTTGTTCTTATTCTCCACATATGAGTGATATCACTTGGTACTTTTCCTTCTCTGCCTGGCTTATTTCACTGAGCATAATACCCTCTATCTCCATCCATGTTGTTGCGAATGATAGGATCTGTTTTTTTCTTATGGCTGTATAATATTCCATTGTGTATATGTACCACCTTTTCTTTATCCATTCATCTACTGATGGACATTTAGGTTGCTTCCATATCTAGGCTATTGTAAACATGCCGCAACAAACGTAGGGGTGCATCTGTCTTTTTCAATCTGGGCTGCTACATTCTTAGGGTAAATTCCTAGAAGGAGAATTCCTGGGTCAAATGGTATTCCTATTTTGAGCATTCTGAGGAACCTCCATACTGCTTTCCACAATGGTTGAACTAGTTGACATTCCCACCAGCAGTGTAGGAGGGTTCCCCTTTCTCCACAACCTCGCCAACATTTGTTGTTGTTTGTCTTTTCAATGATGGCGATCCTTACTGGTGTGAGGTGATATCTCATTGTGGTTATAATTTGCATATCTCTGGTGATTAGCTGCGTGGAGTATGTTTTCATGTGCCTGTTGGCCATCTGAGTTTCTTCTTTGGAGAAGTGTCTGTTCAGCTCCTCTGCCCATCTTTTAATTGGCTTATTTGCTTTCTGTTTGTTGAGGGTCATGAGCTCTTTATATAATTTGGATGTCAACCCCTTATCAGATATGACATTGATAAGTCTATTCTCTCATACTGTAGAATGTCTTTTTGTTCTTCTGAAGGTGTCCTTTGCTGTACAGAAGCTTTATGGTTTGATATAGTCCCACTTGTTCATTTCTGCTTTTGTTTCCCTTGCCCGGGGAGATATTGTTCATGAAGATGTTGCTTGTGTTTATGTCCAAGAGATTTTTACCTATGTTTTCTTCTAAGGGTTTTATGGTTTCATAACTCACATTCCAGTCTTTGATCCATTTCGAATTTACTTTTGTGTATGGGGTTAGACAATGATCTAGTTTCATTCTCTTACATGTAGCTGTCCAGTTTTGCCAACACCAGCTATTGAAGAGGCTGTCATTTCCCCATTGTGTATTCATGACTCCTTTATTGTATATTAATTGAGAATATATGTTTGGGTTAATATCTGGCCTCTCAATTCCGTTCCACTGGTCTTTGAGTCTGTTCTTTTGCCAGTACCAAGTTGTCTTGATTACTGTGGCTTTGTAGTAGGGCTTGAAGTTGGGAAGCAAGATCCCTGCTGTTTTATTCTTTCTTCTCAGTATTGCTTTGGCTATTCGGGGTCTTTGGTGGTTCCATATGAATCTTAGAACTGTTAGTTCCAGCCAGTTGAAGAATGGTGCTGGTGTTTTGATAGATAGCATTGAATCTGTACTTTGCTTTAGGCAGTATGGACATTTTGACAATATTAATTCTTCCTATTCATAAGCACTGTGCTTTTTTCCATTTATTGGTATCTTTTCTTTTAAATTGAATGATGTATTTTATTTCTCCCAGCATGCCAAAATATGTCAACATGAAATTCATAGAAAATTATTCTTGAGATCCTTTGCACTGTTTTATTGCACAATGTCTTCCACATCTAGCGTGGATTATGCCCTGTGGCACACCTCCCTTCAGACTTGCACGCATCTCAAGTACTAGTAGCCATCTGTAGTTGGTGGATACCATACTAGACAGCTCAGGTCTAGAGAGAATGTGACAGTTCTGGCCCATTTCTTTGCAGTCACATGGCCTGCCTTTTTTTCAGTGTTATTTCTCATCCGTGTGCATCAGCCATTCATAGGGCATTAAATGCAAGAACTCAAGAAGTTTTTCCAAATTCAGCTTTATACAACTAAGACTATAGATACCAAAGAAAACTTGTATGTATGTATGTCACATAATTTACATATTTTCTGGCTCAGTGTTGTGTATGCCACTGAAAATAAACAACTGCTAAGCACTTTATCATCAATGGAAGACAATAACACAGAAGTAGACGTTCTGCAAACTATTTGAGCTTCCCTCCTACATTTTGCCAGCATGCTTTCCTATATTTATTTATATATTTATTTTTACTGCTTTATTTTCTTTTGGTATCATTAATCTACAATTACAGAAAGAACATTATGTTTACTAGGTTCCCCCCTTCACCAAGTACCCCCCACATACCCCATCACAGTCACTGTCCATCTGGGTAGTAAGAAGCTGTAAAATCACTACTTGTCTTCTCTGTGTTGCACAGCCCTCCCCATGCCCCAAACGCACTACACATTCTAATCGTAATGCCCTCTTTCTTTTTCCCCGCCCTTATCCCTCCCTTCCCACCCATCGTCCCCAGTCCCTTTCCCTTTGGTAATTATTAGTCCATTCTTGGGTTCTGTGACACTGCTGCTGTTTTGTTCCTTCAGTTTTCCTTTGTTCTTATTCTCCACATATGAGTGATATCACTTGGTACTTTTCCTTCTCTGCCTGGCTTATTTCACTGAGCATAATACCCTCTATCTCCATCCATGTTGTTGCGAATGATAGGATCTGTTTTTTTCTTATGGCTGTATAATATTCCATTGTGTATATGTACCACCTTTTCTTTATCCATTCATCTACTGATGGACATTTAGGTTGCTTCCATATCTAGGCTATTGTAAACATGCCGCAATAAACATTGGGGTGCATCTGTCTTTTTCAATCTGGGCTGCTACATTCTTAGGGTAAATTCCGAGAAGGAGAATTCCTGGTTCAAATGGTATTCCTATTTTGAGCATTCTGAGGAACCTCCATACTGCTTTCCACAATGGTTGAACTAGTTGACATTCCCACCAGCAGTGTAGGAGGGTTCCCCTTTCTCCACAACCTCGCCAACATTTGTTGTTGTTTGTCTTTTCAATGATGGCGATCCTTACTGGTGTGAGGTGATATCTCATTGTGGTGATAATTTGCATATCTCTGGTGATTAGCTGTGTGGAGTATGTTTTCATGTGCCTGTTGGCCATCTGAGTTTCTTCTTTGGAGAAGTGTCTGTTCAGCTCCTCTGCCCATGTTTTAATTGGCTTATTTGCTTTCTGTTTGTTGAGAGTCATGAGCTCTTTATATAATTTGGATGTCAACCTCTTATCAGATATGTCATTGATAAGTCTATTCTCTCATACTGTAGAATGTCTTTTTGTTCTTCTGAAGGTGTCCTTTGCTGTACAGAAGCTTTATGGTTTGATATAGTCCCACTTGTTCATTTCTGCTTTTGTTTCCCTTGCCCGGGGAGATATTGTTCATGAAGATGTTGTTTGTGTTTATGTCCTTGAGATTTTTGCCTATGTTTTCTTCTAAGGGTTTTATGGTTTCATAACTCACATTCCAGTCTTTGATCCATTTCGAATTTACTTTTTTGTATGGGGTTAGACAATGATCTAGTTTCATTCTCTTACATGTAGCTGTCCAGTTTTGCCAACACCAGCTATTGAAGAGGCTGTCATTTCCCCATTGTGTATTCATGACTCCTTTATTGTATATTAATTGAGAATATATGTTTGGGTTAATATCTGGCCTCTCAATTCCGTTCCACTGGTCTTTGAGTCTGTTCTTGTGCCAGTACCAAATTGTCTTGATTACTGTTGCTTTGTAGTAGAGCTTGAAGTGGGGAAGCAAGATCCCTGCTGTTTTATTCTTTCTTCTCAGTATTTCTTTGGCTACTCAGGATCTTGTGTGGTTCCATATGATCTTAGAACAGTTAGTTCCAGTTTGTTGAAGTATGGTGTTGGTGTTTTGATAGATAGCATTGAATCTGTACTTTGCTTTAGGCAGTATGGACATTTTGACAGTATTAATTATCCTATTCATAAGCACTGTGCTTTTTTACATTTATTGTTTTTTTCTTTTAAATTGAATGATGTATTTTATTTCTCCCAGCATGCCAAAATATGTCAACATAAAATTCATATAAAATTATTCTTGAGATCCTTTGCACTGTTTTATTGCACAAAGTCCTCCACATCTAGCGTGGATTATGCCCTGTGGCACACCTCCCTTCAGACTTACACGCATCTCAAGTACTAGTAGCCATCTGTAGTTGGTGGATACCATACTAGACAGCTCAGGTCTAGAGAGAATGTGACAGTTCTGGCCCATTTCTTTGCAGTCACGTGGCCTGCCTGTTTTTCAGTGTTATTTCTCATCCGTGTGCATCAGTCATTCATAGGGCATAAAATGCAAGAACTCAAGAAGTTTTTCCAAATTCAGCTTTATACAACTAATACTATAGATACCAAAGAAAACTTGTATGTATGTATGTCACATAATTTACATATTTTCTGGCTCAGTGTTGTGTATGCCACTGAAAATAAACAACTGCTAAGCACTTTATCATGAATGGAAGACAATAAAACAGAAGTAGACGTTCTGCAAACTATTTGAGCTTCCCTCCTACATTTTGCCATCATGCTTTCCTATATTTATTTATTTATTTATTTTTACTGCTTTATTTTCTTTTGGTATCATTAATCTACAATTACAGAAAGAACATTATGTTTACTAGGTTCCCCCCTTCACCAATTACCCCCCACATACCCCCATAACACTCACTGTCCATCTGCGTTGTAAGAAGCTGTAAAATCACTACTTGTCTTCTCTGTGTTGCACAGCCCTCCCCGTGCCCCAAACGCAATACACATGCTAATCGTAATGCCCTCTTTCTTTTTCCCCACCCTTATCCCTCCCTTCCCACCCATCGTCCCCAGTCCCTTTCCCTTTGGTAATTATTAGTCCATTCTTGGGTTCTGTGATACTGCTGCTGTTTTGTTCCTTCAGTTTTCCTTTGTTCTTATTCTCCACATATGAGTGATATCACTTGGTACTTTTCCTTCTCTGCCTGGCTTATTTCACTGAGCATAATACCCTCTATCTCCATCCATGTTGTTGCGAATGATAGGATCTGTTTTTTTCTTATGGCTGTATAATATTCCATTGTGTATATGTACCACCTTTTCTTTATCCATTCATCTACTGATGGACATTTAGGTTGCTTCCATATCTAGGCTATTGTAAACATGCCGCAACAAACGTAGGGGTGCATCTGTCTTTTTCAATCTGGGCTGCTACATTCTTAGGGTAAATTCCTAGAAGGAGAATTCCTGGGTCAAATGGTATTCCTATTTTGAGCATTCTGAGGAACCTCCATACTGCTTTCCACAATGGTTGAACTAGTTGACATTCCCACCAGCAGTGTAGGAGGGTTCCCCTTTCTCCACAACCTCGCCAACATTTGTTGTTGTTTGTCTTTTCAATGATGGCGATCCTTACTGGTGTGAGGTGATATCTCATTGTGGTTATAATTTGCATATCTCTGGTGATTAGCTGCGTGGAGTATGTTTTCATGTGCCTGTTGGCCATCTGAGTTTCTTCTTTGGAGAAGTGTCTGTTCAGCTCCTCTGCCCATCTTTTAATTGGCTTATTTGCTTTCTGTTTGTTGAGGGTCATGAGCTCTTTATATAATTTGGATGTCAACCCCTTATCAGATATGACATTGATAAGTCTATTCTCTCATACTGTAGAATGTCTTTTTGTTCTTCTGAAGGTGTCCTTTGCTGTACAGAAGCTTTATGGTTTGATATAGTCCCACTTGTTCATTTCTGCTTTTGTTTCCCTTGCCCGGGGAGATATTGTTCATGAAGATGTTGCTTGTGTTTATGTCCAAGAGATTTTTACCTATGTTTTCTTCTAAGGGTTTTATGGTTTCATAACTCACATTCCAGTCTTTGATCCATTTCGAATTTACTTTTGTGTATGGGGTTAGACAATGATCTAGTTTCATTCTCTTACATGTAGCTGTCCAGTTTTGCCAACACCAGCTATTGAAGAGGCTGTCATTTCCCCATTGTGTATTCATGACTCCTTTATTGTATATTAATTGAGAATATATGTTTGGGTTAATATCTGGCCTCTCAATTCCGTTCCACTGGTCTTTGAGTCTGTTCTTTTGCCAGTACCAAGTTGTCTTGATTACTGTGGCTTTGTAGTAGGGCTTGAAGTTGGGAAGCAAGATCCCTGCTGTTTTATTCTTTCTTCTCAGTATTGCTTTGGCTATTCGGGGTCTTTGGTGGTTCCATATGAATCTTAGAACTGTTAGTTCCAGCCAGTTGAAGAATGGTGCTGGTGTTTTGATAGATAGCATTGAATCTGTACTTTGCTTTAGGCAGTATGGACATTTTGACAATATTAATTCTTCCTATTCATAAGCACTGTGCTTTTTTCCATTTATTGGTATCTTTTCTTTTAAATTGAATGATGTATTTTATTTCTCCCAGCATGCCAAAATATGTCAACATGAAATTCATAGAAAATTATTCTTGAGATCCTTTGCACTGTTTTATTGCACAATGTCTTCCACATCTAGCGTGGATTATGCCCTGTGGCACACCTCCCTTCAGACTTGCACGCATCTCAAGTACTAGTAGCCATCTGTAGTTGGTGGATACCATACTAGACAGCTCAGGTCTAGAGAGAATGTGACAGTTCTGGCCCATTTCTTTGCAGTCACATGGCCTGCCTTTTTTTCAGTGTTATTTCTCATCCGTGTGCATCAGCCATTCATAGGGCATTAAATGCAAGAACTCAAGAAGTTTTTCCAAATTCAGCTTTATACAACTAAGACTATAGATACCAAAGAAAACTTGTATGTATGTATGTCACATAATTTACATATTTTCTGGCTCAGTGTTGTGTATGCCACTGAAAATAAACAACTGCTAAGCACTTTATCATCAATGGAAGACAATAACACAGAAGTAGACGTTCTGCAAACTATTTGAGCTTCCCTCCTACATTTTGCCAGCATGCTTTCCTATATTTATTTATATATTTATTTTTACTGCTTTATTTTCTTTTGGTATCATTAATCTACAATTACAGAAAGAACATTATGTTTACTAGGTTCCCCCCTTCACCAAGTACCCCCCACATACCCCATCACAGTCACTGTCCATCTGGGTAGTAAGAAGCTGTAAAATCACTACTTGTCTTCTCTGTGTTGCACAGCCCTCCCCATGCCCCAAACGCACTACACATTCTAATCGTAATGCCCTCTTTCTTTTTCCCCGCCCTTATCCCTCCCTTCCCACCCATCGTCCCCAGTCCCTTTCCCTTTGGTAATTATTAGTCCATTCTTGGGTTCTGTGACACTGCTGCTGTTTTGTTCCTTCAGTTTTCCTTTGTTCTTATTCTCCACATATGAGTGATATCACTTGGTACTTTTCCTTCTCTGCCTGGCTTATTTCACTGAGCATAATACCCTCTATCTCCATCCATGTTGTTGCGAATGATAGGATCTGTTTTTTTCTTATGGCTGTATAATATTCCATTGTGTATATGTACCACCTTTTCTTTATCCATTCATCTACTGATGGACATTTAGGTTGCTTCCATATCTAGGCTATTGTAAACATGCCGCAATAAACATTGGGGTGCATCTGTCTTTTTCAATCTGGGCTGCTACATTCTTAGGGTAAATTCCGAGAAGGAGAATTCCTGGTTCAAATGGTATTCCTATTTTGAGCATTCTGAGGAACCTCCATACTGCTTTCCACAATGGTTGAACTAGTTGACATTCCCACCAGCAGTGTAGGAGGGTTCCCCTTTCTCCACAACCTCGCCAACATTTGTTGTTGTTTGTCTTTTCAATGATGGCGATCCTTACTGGTGTGAGGTGATATCTCATTGTGGTGATAATTTGCATATCTCTGGTGATTAGCTGTGTGGAGTATGTTTTCATGTGCCTGTTGGCCATCTGAGTTTCTTCTTTGGAGAAGTGTCTGTTCAGCTCCTCTGCCCATGTTTTAATTGGCTTATTTGCTTTCTGTTTGTTGAGAGTCATGAGCTCTTTATATAATTTGGATGTCAACCTCTTATCAGATATGTCATTGATAAGTCTATTCTCTCATACTGTAGAATGTCTTTTTGTTCTTCTGAAGGTGTCCTTTGCTGTACAGAAGCTTTATGGTTTGATATAGTCCCACTTGTTCATTTCTGCTTTTGTTTCCCTTGCCCGGGGAGATATTGTTCATGAAGATGTTGTTTGTGTTTATGTCCTTGAGATTTTTGCCTATGTTTTCTTCTAAGGGTTTTATGGTTTCATAACTCACATTCCAGTCTTTGATCCATTTCGAATTTACTTTTTTGTATGGGGTTAGACAATGATCTAGTTTCATTCTCTTACATGTAGCTGTCCAGTTTTGCCAACACCAGCTATTGAAGAGGCTGTCATTTCCCCATTGTGTATTCATGACTCCTTTATTGTATATTAATTGAGAATATATGTTTGGGTTAATATCTGGCCTCTCAATTCCATTCCACTGGTCTTTGAGTCTGTTCTTTTGCCAGTACCATATTGTCTTGATTACTGTTGCTTTGTAGTAGAGCTTGAAGTGGGGAAGCAAGATCCCTGCTGTTTTATTCTTTCTTCTCAGTATTTCTTTGGCTACTCAGGATCTTGTGTGGTTCCATATGATCTTAGAACAGTTAGTTCCAGTTTGTTGAAGTATGGTGTTGGTGTTTTGATAGATAGCATTGAATCTGTACTTTGCTTTAGGCAGTATGGACATTTTGACAGTATTAATTATCCTATTCATAAGCACTGTGCTTTTTTACATTTATTGTTTTTTTCTTTTAAATTGAATGATGTATTTTATTTCTCCCAGCATGCCAAAATATGTCAACATAAAATTCATATAAAATTATTCTTGAGATCCTTTGCACTGTTTTATTGCACAAAGTCCTCCACATCTAGCGTGGATTATGCCCTGTGGCACACCTCCCTTCAGACTTACACGCATCTCAAGTACTAGTAGCCATCTGTAGTTGGTGGATACCATACTAGACAGCTCAGGTCTAGAGAGAATGTGACAGTTCTGGCCCATTTCTTTGCAGTCACGTGGCCTGCCTGTTTTTCAGTGTTATTTCTCATCCGTGTGCATCAGTCATTCATAGGGCATAAAATGCAAGAACTCAAGAAGTTTTTCCAAATTCAGCTTTATACAACTAAGACTATAGATACCAAAGAAAACTTGTATGTATGTATGTCACATAATTTACATATTTTCTGGCTCAGTGTTGTGTATGCCACTGAAAATAAACAACTGCTAAGCACTTTATCATGAATGGAAGACAATAAAACAGAAGTAGACGTTCTGCAAACTATTTGAGCTTCCCTCCTACATTTTGCCATCATGCTTTCCTATATTTATTTATTTATTTATTTTTACTGCTTTATTTTCTTTTGGTATCATTAATCTACAATTACAGAAAGAACATTATGTTTACTAGGTTCCCCCCTTCACCAATTACCCCCCACATACCCCCATAACACTCACTGTCCATCTGCGTTGTAAGAAGCTGTAAAATCACTACTTGTCTTCTCTGTGTTGCACAGCCCTCCCCGTGCCCCAAACGCAATACACATGCTAATCATAATGCCCTCTTTCTTTTTCCCCACCCTTATCCCTCCCTTCCCACCCATCGTCCCCAGTCCCTTTCCCTTTGGTAATTATTAGTCCATTCTTGGGTTCTGTGATACTGCTGCTGTTTTGTTCCTTCAGTTTTCCTTTGTTCTTATTCTCCACATATGAGTGATATCACTTGGTACTTTTCCTTCACTGCCTGGCTTATTTCACTGAGCATAATACCCTCTATCTCCATCCATGTTGTTGCGAATGGTAGGATCTGTTTTTTTCTTATGGCTGTATAATATTCCATTGTGTATATGTACCACCTTTTCTTTATCCATTCATCTACTGATGGACATTTAGGTTGCTTCCATATCTAGGCTATTGTAAACATGCCGCAACAAACGTAGGGGTGCATCTGTCTTTCTCAATCTGGGCTGCTGCATTCTTAGGGTAAATTCCGAGAAGGAGAATTCCTGGTTCAAATGGTATTCCTATTTTGAGCATTCTGAGGAACCTCCATACTCCTTTCCACAATGGTTGAACTAGTTGACATTCCCACCAGCAATGTAGGAGTGTTCCCCTTTCTCCACAACCTCGCCAACATTTGTTGTTGTTTGTCTTTTCAATGATGGCGATCCTTACTGGTGTGAGGTGATATCTCATTGTGGTGATAATTTGCATATCTCTGGTGATTAGCTGCATGGAGTATGTTTTCATGTGCCTGTTGGCCATCTGAGTTTCTTCTTTGGAGAAGTGTCTGTTCAGCTCCTCTGCCCATCTTTTAATTGGCTTATTTGCTTTCTGTTTGTTGAGGGTCATGAGCTCTTTATATAATTTGGATGTCAACCTCTTATCAGATATGTCATTGATAAGTCTATTCTCTCATACTGTAGAATGTCTTTTTGTTCTTCTGAAGGTGTCCTTTGCTGTACAGAAGCTTTATGGTTTGATATAGTCCCACTTGTTCATTTCTGCTTTTGTTTCCCTTGCCCGGGGAGATATTGTTCATGAAGATGTTGTTTGTGTTTATGTCCAGGAGATTTTTGCCTATGTTTTCTTCTAAGTGTTTTATGGTTTCATAACTCACATTCCAGTCTTTGATCCATTTCGAATTTACTTTTTTGTATGGGGTTAGACAATGATCTAGTTTCATTCTCTTACATGTAGCTGTCCAGTTTTTCCAACACCAGCTATTGAAGAGGCTGTCATTTCCCCATTGTGTATTCATGACTCCTTTATTGTATATTAATTGAGAATATATGTTTGGGTTAATATCTGGCCTCTCAATTCCGTTCCACTGGTCTTTGAGTCTGTTCTTGTGCCAGTACCAAATTGTCTTGATTACTGTGGCTTTGTAGTAGAGCTTGAAGTGGGGAAGCAAGATCCCTGCTGTTTTATTCTTTCTTCTCAGTATTTCTTTGGCTATTCGGGGTCTTGAGTGGTTCCATATGAATCTTAGAACTGTTAGTTCCAGTTTGTTGAAGAATGGTGTTGGTGTTTTGTTAGATATCATTGAATCTGTACTTTGCTTTAGGCAGTATGGACATTTTGACAATATTAAGTCTTCCTATTCATAAGCACTGTGCTTTTTTCCATTTATTTTTATCTTTTCATTTAAATTGAATGATGTATTTTATTTCTCCCAGCATGCCAAAATATGTCAACATAAAATTCATATAAAATTATTCTTGAGATCCTTTGCACTGTTTTATTGCACAAAGTCCTCCACATCTAGCGTGGATTATGCCCTGTGGCACACCTCCCTTCATACTTACACGCATCTCAAGTAATAGTAGCCATCTGTAGTTGGTGGATACCATACTAGACAGCTCAGGTCTAGAGAGAATGTGACAGTTCTGGCCCATTTCTTTGCAGTCACATGGCCTGCCTGTTTTTCAGTGTTATTTCTCATCCGTGTGCATCAGCCATTCATAGGGCATTAAATGCAAGAACTCAAGAAGTTTTTCCAAATTCAGCTTTATACAACTAAGACTATAGATACCAAAGAAAACTTGTATGTATGTATGTCACATAATTTACATATTTTCTGGCTCAGTGTTGTGTATGCCACTGAAAATAAACAACTGCTAAGCACTTTATCATCAATGGAAGACAATAACACAGAAGTAGACGTTCTGCAAACTATTTGAGCTTCCCTCCTACATTTTGCCAGCATGCTTTCCTATATTTATTTATATATTTATTTTTACTGCTTTATTTTCTTTTGGTATCATTAATCTACAATTACAGAAAGAACATTATGTTTACTAGGTTCCCCCCTTCACCAAGTACCCCCCACATACCCCATCACAGTCACTGTCCATCTGGGTAGTAAGAAGCTGTAAAATCACTACTTGTCTTCTCTCTGTTGCACAGCCCTCCCCATGCCCCAAACGCACTACACATTCTAATCGTAATGCCCTCTTTCTTTTTCCCCACCCTTATCCCTCCCTTCCCACCCATCGTCCCCAGTCCCTTTCCCTTTTGATAATTATTAGTCCATTCTTGGGTTCTGTGATAGTGCTGCTGTATTGTTCCTTCAGTTTTCCTTTGTTCTTATTCTCCACATATGAGTGATATCACTTGGTACTTTTCCTTCTCTGCCTGGCTTATTTCACTGAGCATAATACCCTCTATCTCCATCCATGTTGTTGCGAATGATAGGATCTGTTTTTTTCTTATGGCTGTATAATATTCCATTGTGTATATGTACCACCTTTTCTTTATCCATTCATCTACTGATGGACATTTAGGTTGCTTCCATATCTAGTCTATTGTAAACATGCCGCAACAAACGTAGGGGTGCATCTGTCTTTTTCAATCTGGGCTGCTACATTCTTAGGGTAAATTCCTAGAAGGAGAATTCCTGGGTCAAATGGTATTCCTATTTTGAGCATTCTGAGGAACCTCCATACTGCTTTCCACAATGGTTGAACTAGTTGACATTCCCACCAGCAGTGTAGGAGGGTTCCCCTTTCTCCACAACCTCGCCAACATTTGTTGTTGTTTGTCTTTTCAATGATGGCGATCCTTACTGGTGTGAGGTGATATCTCATTGTGGTTATAATTTGCATATCTCTGGTGATTAGCTGCGTGGAGTATGTTTTCATGTGCCTGTTGGCCATCTGAGTTTCTTCTTTGGAGAAGTGTCTGTTCAGCTCCTCTGCCCATCTTTTAATTGGCTTATTTGCTTTCTGTTTGTTGAGGGTCATGAGCTCTTTATATAATTTGGATGTCAACCCCTTATCAGATATGACATTGATAAGTCTATTCTCTCATACTGTAGAATGTCTTTTTGTTCTTCTGAAGGTGTCCTTTGCTGTACAGAAGCTTTATGGTTTGATATAGTCCCACTTGTTCATTTCTGCTTTTGTTTCCCTTGCCCGGGGAGATATTGTTCATGAAGATGTTGCTTGTGTTTATGTCCAAGAGATTTTTGCCTATGTTTTCTTCTAAGGGTTTTATGGTTTCATAACTCACATTCCAGTCTTTGATCCATTTCGAATTTACTTTTTTGTATGGGGTTAGACAATGATCTAGTTTCATTCTCTTACATGTAGCTGTCCAGTTTTGCCAACACCAGCTATTGAAGAGGCTGTCAGTTCCCCATTGTGTATTCATGACTCCTTTATTGTATATTAATTGAGAATATATGTTTGGGTTAATATCTGGCCTCTCAATTCCGTTCCACTGGTCTTTGAGTCTGTTCTTTTGCCAGTACCAAGTTGTCTTGATTACTGTGGCTTTGTAGTAGGGCTTGAAGTTGGGAAGCAAGATCCCTGCTGTTTTATTCTTTCTTCTCAGTATTGCTTTGGCTATTCGGGGTCTTTGGTGGTTCCATATGAATCTTAGAACTGTTAGTTCCAGCCAGTTGAAGAATGGTGCTGGTGTTTTGATAGATAGCATTGAATCTGTACTTTGCTTTAGGCAGTATGGACATTTTGACAATATTAATTCTTCCTATTCATAAGCACTGTGCTTTTTTCCATTTATTGGTATCTTTTATTTTAAATTGAATGATGTATTTTATTTCTCCCAGCATGCCAAAATATGTCAACATGAAATTCATAGAAAATTATTCTTGAGATCCTTTGCACTGTTTTATTGCACAATGTCTTCCACATCTAGCGTGGATTATGCCCTGTGGCACACCTCCCTTCAGACTTGCACGCATCTCAAGTACTAGTAGCCATCTGTAGTTGGTGGATACCATACTAGACAGCTCAGGTCTAGAGAGAATGTGACAGTTCTGGCCCATTTCTTTGCAGTCACATGGCCTGCCTGTTTTTCAGTGTTATTTCTCATCCGTGTGCATCAGCCATTCATAGGGCATAAAATGCAAGAACTCAAGAAGTTTTTCCAAATTCAGCTTTATACAACTAAGACTATAGATACCAAAGAAAACTTGTATGTATGTATGTCACATAATTTACATATTTTCTGGCTCAGTGTTGTGTATGCCACAGAAAATAAACAACTGCTAAGAACTTTATCATCAATGGAAGACA
Organism: Manis pentadactyla; assembly: GCF_030020395.1. Taxonomy (NCBI): domain Eukaryota; kingdom Metazoa; phylum Chordata; class Mammalia; order Pholidota; family Manidae; genus Manis; species Manis pentadactyla. The sequence continues at coordinate 84,302,150 of NC_080024.1, forward strand.
ATAACACAGAAGTAGACGTTCTGCAAACTATTTGAGCCTCCCTCTTACATTTTGCCAGCATGCTTTCCTATATTTATTTATATATATTTTATTACTGCTTTTTTTTTTTGGTATCATTAATCTACAATTACAGAAAGAACATTATGTTTACTAGGTTCCCCCCTTCACCAAGTACCCCCCACATACCCCATCACAGTCACTTTCCATCTGCGTTGTAAGAAGCTGTAAAATCACTACTTGTCTTCTCTGTGTTGCACAGCCCTCCCCGTGCCCCAAACGCACTATACATGCTAATCGTAATGCCCTCTTTCTTTTTCCCCTCCCTTATCCCTCCCTTCCCACCCATCGTCCCCAGTCCCTTTCCCTTTGGTAATTATTAGTCCATTCTTGGGTTCTGTGATACTGCTGCTGTTTTGTTCCTTCAGTTTTCCTTTGTTATTATTCTCCACATATGAGTAATATCACTTGGTACTTTTCTTTCTCTGCCTGGCTTATTTCACTGAGCATAATACCCTCTATCTCCATCCATGTTGTTGCGAATGGTAGAATCTGTTTTTTTCTTATGGCTGTATAATATTCCATTGTGTATATGTACCACCTTTTCTTTATCCATTCATCTACTGATGGACATTTAGGTTGCTTCCATATCTAGGCTATTGTAAACATGCCGCAACAAACATAGGGGTGCATCTGTCTTTTTCAAACTGGGCTGCTGCATTCTTAGGGTAAATTCCTAGAAGGAGAATTCCTGTGTCAAATGGTATTCCTATTTTGAGCATTCTGAGGAACCTCCATACTGCTTTCCACAATGGTTGAACTAGTTGACATTCCCACCAGCAGTGTAGGAGGGTTCCCCTTTCTCCACAACCTCGCCAACATTTGTTGTTGTTTGTCTTTTCAATGATGGCGATCCTTACTGGTGTGAGGTGATATCTCATTGTGGTTTTAAGTTGCATTTCTCTGATGATTAGCGATGTGGAGCATCTTTTCATGTGCCTGTTAGCCTTCTGGATTTCTTCTTTAGAGAACTGTCTCTTCAGTCTCCTCTGCCCATTTTTTAATTTGATTATTTGCTTTTTGTTTGTTGAGGCCTGTGAGCTCTTTATATATTTTGCACGTCAATCCTTTATCGGATCTTTCATTTATGAATATGTTGTCCCATACTGTAGGATACCTTTTTGTTCTATTGATGGTGTCCTTTGCTCTACAGAAGCTTTTTAGCTTGGTATAGTCCCACTTGTTCATTTTTGCCTTTGTTTCCCTTGCCCGGGGAGATATGTTCATGAAGAAGTCACTCATATTTATGTTCATGAGATTTTTGCCTATGTTTTTTTCTACATGGTTTCATGACTTACATTCAGGTCTTTGATCCATTTGGAGTTTACTTTTGTGTTTGGGGTTAGACAATGATCTAGTTTCATTCTCTTACATGTAGCTGTCCAGTTTTGCCAACACCAGCTATTGAAGAGGCTGTCATTTCCCCATTGTGTATTCGTGACTCCTTTATTGTATATTAATTGAGAATATATGTTTGGGTTGATATCTGGCCTCTCAATTCCGTTCCACTGGTCTTTGAGTCTGTTCTTGTGCCAGTACCAAATTGTCTTGATGACTGTGGCTTTGTAGTAGAGCTTGGAGTTTGGGAGCGAGATCCCCGCCACTTTATTCTTCATTCTCAGGATTGGTTTGGCTATTCGGGGTCTTTGACGGTTCCATATGAATTTTTTGACCATTTGTTCCAGTTCATTGAAGAATGCTGTTGGTAATTTGATAGGTATTGCATTGGATCTGTATACTGCTTTGGTCAGGATGGCCATTTTAATGATATTAATTCTTCCTAGCCGTTTATTGGTATCTTTAATTTCTCTAATGAGTGTCTTGTAATTTCATGGTATATGTCTTTCAATTCCTTGGTTAGGTTTATTCCTAGGTATTTTATTTTTTGATGCAATTGTGAATGGAATTGATTTCTTGATTTCTTTCTAATTCATCATTATTGTATATGAATGCAAGATTTCTATGTGTTAATTTTGTCTCCTTCAACATTGCTGAATTCAGATATTAGATCTCATAGTTTTGTTGTGGATTCTTCTTGTTTTCTTATGTACCATATCGCATCATCTGCAAGCAGTCAGAGTTTAAATTCTTCGTTACCAATCTGGATGCCTTTTATTTCTTTGTGTTGTCTGATTGCCATGGCTAGGACCTCCAGAACTATGTGGAGTAAAAGGAGGGAGATTGGGCATCCTTCTCTTATTCCCAATCTTAAAGGAAATGCTTTCAGCTTCTCTCTGTTAAGTATGATGTTGGCTGTGGGTTTGCCATATATGGACTTGATTATGTTGAGGTACTTGCCCTCTATACCCATTTTGTTGGGAATTTTTATCACAAATGGATGTTGAATTTTGTTGAATAGTTTTTCAGCATCTATGGAGATGGTCATGTGGTTTTTACCCTTTCTGTTGATGTGGTGGATGATGATGATAGGTTTTAAAATGTTGTACCATCCTTGCATTCCTGGAATAAATCCTGCTTTATCATTATGGATGATCTTTCTGATGTATTTTTGTATTTGGTTTGGAGTATTTTGTTGAGTAGTTTGCATCTATACTCATCAGGGATGTTGGACTGTGATTTTCCTTCTTTGTGGTGTCTTTGCCTGGTTTTGGCATTAAAGTGATGCTGGCCTCATAGAATGAGTGTAAGTCCCTCCTCTTCTACGTTTTGGAAAACTTTAAGGGGGATGGGTATTAGGTCTTCACTAAATGTTTGATAAAATTCAGCATTGAAGCCATGTGGTCCAGGGATTTTGTTCTTAGGTAGTTTGTTGATTACAAATTAAATTTCGTTGCTGGTAATTGGTCTGTTCAGATTTTCTGTTTCTCCCTGGGTCAGCCTTGCTAGGTTGTATTTTTATAGAAAGTTGTCCATTTCTTCTAGGGTATGCAGTTTGTCAGCATATCATTTTTCATAGTATTCTCTAATAATTTTTTTTCCTGTGGCACCTGTAGTGATTTTTCATTTCTCATTTCTGATTTTGTTTATGCATGTAGACACTCTTTTTCTTGATAAGTCTGGCTAGGGGTTTATTTATTTTATTTTCTCAATGAACCAGCTTTCATTGATTTCTGTTGTTTTATTTTTCTCAGTTTTATTTTTTTCTGCTCAAATCTTTATTATGTCCCTCCTCCTTCTGACTTTGGGCCTCAGGTTTTCTTCTTTTCTAGTTTCATTAATTGTGAGTTTAGACTGTTCATATGGGATTGTTGTTGTCTCCTGAGGTAGGCCTGTATTGTAATATTCTTCCCTCTTAGCATGGCCTTTGCTGCATCCCACAGATATTGCAGTGTTGAATTACTGTTGTCATTTGTTTCCATAAATTGCGTGTTCTCGGTTTTTACTTGGTCATTGATCCATTGGTTTTTTTAGGAGCATGTTGTTAAGCCTCCATGTGTTTGTGGGCTTTTTCATTTTCTTTGCATAATATACTTCTTGTTTCATACCTTTGTGGTCTGAGGAGCTGGTTGGTACAATTTCCATCTTTTTGAATTTACTGAGGCTTTTTTTGTGGCCTAGTATATGATCTATTCTTGAAAATGTTCCATGTGCACTTGAGAAGAATGTGTATCCTGCCATTTTGGGTGTAGAGTTCTGTAGATGTCTGTTAGGTCCATCTGTTCTAGGGTGTCGTTCAGTGCTTCTGTGTCCTTCCTTATTTTCTGTCTGGTTGATCTGTCCTTTGAGTGGTGTGTTGAAGTCTCCTAAAATGAATGCATTGCATTCTATTTCCCTCTTTAATTCTGTTAGTTCTTGTTTCACATATGTTGGTGCTCCCTCCTGTGTTGGATGCATGGATATTTATAATGGTTATATCCACTCTTTGGACTGACCCCTTTATCATTATGTCCTGTCCTTCCTTGTCTCTTGTTACTTTCTTTGTTTTGAAGTCTATTTTGTCTGATACAGGTACTGCAATACCTGTGTTTTTCTCCCTATTGTTTGCATGAAATATCTTTTTCCATCCCTTCACTTTGGGTCTTTGTATGTCTTTGGGTTTGAAGTGAGTCTCTTGTAGGCAGCATATAGATGGGTCTTGCTTTTTTAGCCACTGTGCAATTCTGTCTTTTGGTTGTTGCATTCAGTCCATTTAGATTTAGGGTAATTATTGATAGATATATACTTACTGCCATTGCAGGCTTTGGATATGTGGTTACCAAAGGTTTAAGGGCAGGAGGGCCTGCCACATGTCCTTAGGGGGCGAGCCATGCGGCCAGCTGCCTGGGCTTGCTGGTCTGTGCAAAATTCCAAGCAGGCAGTTCGATAAGTTAGAAAACACATGAGGGTGGCGGGGAGGGTGGGGCACGCGGGGCCCACGAGCCACCTCCCTTTGGCCAATCAGCAGCTGCAGCGGGCACCTGTGGGGGTGCACTTTCTCCCCTGCACCGGGAGGGGAGGAAAACAAAAGCAGCGTCTCCTCAGCTGCAGTCGGACTCCTCGCGAGGCGTGGCATGGACCGGGTGCTCTTGCTGCAGGGCCGCTGAAGGCATTCCGACGGGATTTGCCATGCTGACAATTTGGCCGCCGCCGCTGCCATGCCGTTCAAAGCCTGCACCCCCCCACCATTAATGGGCCATTCTGCGAGCACGTGAGGTCCCTAAGCCATGGGTAGGTTGAAGCCCCTCAATATGGCCCACGGGGCTCCCTTTCCCACCCCGAGCGGCTGTGGCGGCTGCGCTGCTGAGTCTGCGCAGTGCCCGAGAGCCCTGACAGGATGTGGGCTGTTGCTGCGGGCGGCCGACTCCAAAGTTGAGCAGCCTGGCGGCGCAGGTGATGGCCGCTCATGACGCTCCAGCTACACCTTCTCCAGGCGCTGGTTTAAGGTAGGCGGGGCATGGGCGCGGGGACCCCTGAGGTGCAGGCAGGTGGGCTGTGTGTTTAGTGGGATGTGGGCCCCAGGCAGCAGGTTCTGTGACTGCTGCTGTTTTGTTCCTTCAGTTTTTCTTTGCTGTTATACTTCACAAATGAGGGAAATCATTAGGTACTTGTCTGTCACTGCCTGGCTTATTTCACTGAGCATAATACCCTCTATCTCCATCCATGTTGTTGCAATTGATAGGATTTGTTTATTTCTTATGGATGAGTAGTATTCCATTGCTTAAATGTACTACCTCTCCTTTATCCATTCATCTACTGATGGACACTTAGGTTGCTTCCATATCTCGGCTCCTGTAAATAGTGCTGCAGTACACATAGGGGTGCATGTCTTTTTGAATGTGAGAGGTTGTTTTCTTTGGGCGGATCCCTGGGAGTGGAATTCCCAGGTCAAATGGTATTTCTATTTTGAGTTTTTTGAGGAACCTCCATACTGCTTTCCACAGTAGTTGAACTACTTTACATTCCCCCCCAGCAGTGTAAGAGGTTTCCCTTTTCTCCACATCCTCTCCAGCATTTGTTGTTCCTAGTCTTTTTGATGTTGATCATCCTAATTGGTATGAGATGATATATCATTGTGGTTTTAATTTTATTTTCCCTGATAATTAGTGAGGTGGAGCATCTTTTCATGTGCCTGTTGACCATCTGAATTTCTTCTTTGGAGAATTGTCTGTTCGGATACTTAGCCCAAATTTTAATTGTATTATTTGCTTTTTGTTTGTTGAGATGCATGAGCTCTTCATATGTTTTGGATGTCAACCCCTTATCGGATATGTCATTTATGAGTATATTCTCCCATAGTGTAGGATGTCTTTGTTTTCTTCTGATGGTATCCTTTGCTGTACAGAAGCTTCTTAGTTTGATATAGTCCCACATGTTCATTTTTGCTTTTGTTTCCCTTGCCTGGGGAGATATGTTCATGAAGAAATTGCTCATGTTTATGTCTAAGAGATTTTAGCCTGTGCTTTTTCCCAAGAGTTTTATGGATTCATGACTTACATTCAGGTCTTTTTAAAATCCATTTTGAGTTTATTATTGTATATGGGGTTATACAATAATCCAGTTTCATTCTCTTACATGTAGTTGTCCAGTTTTGCCAACACCAGCTGTTGAAGAGGCGGTCATTTCCCCATTGTGTATTCATGGCTCCTTTATCATATATTAATTGACCATATATGCTTGGGTTAATATCTGGAATCTCAATTCTGTACCCCTGGTCTATGGGTCTGTTCTTGTGGCAGTACTATATTGTCTTGATTACTGTGGCTTTGTAGGAGAGCTTGAAGTTGGGAAGGGAAGTCCCCCCTGCTTTTTTCTTTCTTCTCAGTATTGCTTTGGCTAGTTTGGGTCTTTGTGGTTCCATATGAATTGTTGAACTATTTGTTCCAGTTCATTGAGGAATGCTGTTGGTATTTTGAATGCAATTGCATTGAATCTGTAGATTGTTTTAGGCAGGATGGTCATTTTAACAATATTAATTCTTCCTACCCAAGAGTATGGGATGAGTTTCTATTTATTAGTGTCCTCTTTAATTTCTCTGAAGACTGTCTTATAGTTTTCAGGGCACCGGTCATTCACTTCCTTGGTTAGATTTATTCGTAGGTATTTTATTATTTTTCATGCAATTGTGAACAGAATTGTTTTCCTGATTTCTCTTTCTGCTAGTTCATCGTTATTGCATAGGAAAGCAACAGATTTCTGTGTATTAATTTTGTCTCCTGCAACTTTGTTGAATTCACATATTAGTTCTAGTAGTTTTGGAGTGGATACTTTAGGGTTTTTTATGTACAATATCATGTCATCTGTAAACAGGGAGAGTTTGACTTCTTCCTTGCCAATCTGGATGCCTTTTATTTCTTTGTGTTGTCTGATTGCCATGGCTAGGACCTCCAGAACTATGCGGAATAAAAGTGGGGAGAGTGGGCTTCCTTGTCTTGTTCCCAATCTTAGAGGAAATGCTTTCAGCTTCTCACTGTGAAGTATGTTGTTGGCTGTGGGATTGTCCTAAATGGCCTTCATTATGTTGAGGTACTAGTCCTCTTTACCCATTTTGTTGAGAGTTTTTATCATGAATGAATGTTGAATTTTGTCGAATGTTTTTTAAGCATCTATGGACATGATCATGCGGTTTTTGTCCTCCTTTTTGTTGATGTGGTGAATGATGTTGATGGATATTCTAATACTGTACCATCCTTGCATCCCTGGAATAAATCCTACTTGTTCACGACGGATGATCTTTTTGATGTGTTTTTCAATTCGGTTTGCTAATCTTTTGTTTTGTAATTCTGCATCTGTGTTCATCAGGGATGTTGGTCTGTAATTTTCTTTTTTTGTGGTGTCTTCACCTGTTTTTTGGTATTAGGGTGATGCTGGCCTCATAGAATGAGTTTGGAAGTATCCTTTCCTCTTCTACTTTGTGGAAAAGTTTCAGGAGGACGGGTATTAGATTTTCACTAAATGTTTGACTAAAGTCAGCGGTGAAGCCATGTGGTTCAGGTCTTTTGTTCTTAGGTAATTTTTGGATTACTAGTTCAATTTGGTTGCTAGTAATTGGTCTGTTCAGATTTTCTATTCTTTCTGGGTTAGCTTTGGAAGGTTGCATTTTTCTAGAAAGTTGTCCATTACTTCTGGGTTATCCAGTTTGTTACCATATAATTTTCCATAGTATTATCTAATAATTTTTTGTATTTCTGTGGTTTCCATAGTGATTTTTCCTTTCTCTTTTCTGATTCTGTTTATGTGTGCAAGCTCTCCTTTTCTCTTGTTTGGTCTGGCTAGGGGTTTATCTACTTTGTTTATTTTGAAATAAACAAAGAACTTTCTCCTGCTTTCATTGATTCTTTGTACTGTTTCATTCTTCTTGATTTTATTGATTTCTGCTCTAATCTTTATTATGTTCCTCCTTCTGCTGATTGTGGGCCTCATTTGTTCTTTTCTAGCTGTGATAATTGTGAGCTTAGACTGTTCATATGGGATTGTTGTTCTTTCCTGAGGTAGGCCTTTATTGCAGTGTACTTCTCTCTTAGCACCTCCTTTTCAGTGTCCCACAGATTTTTGCATTGTTGAATTATTGTTGTCATTTGTCTCGATATATTGCTTGATCTATGTTTTTATTTGGTCATTGATCTGTTGGTTATTTAGGAACATGTTGTTAAGCCTCCATGTGATGGTAGGATTTTTCACTTTATCTGCATAATTTATTTCTAGTTTCATACCCTTGTGGTGTGATAAGCTGCCTCATTTTTGGGGGCTCATCCGGGATAAGTTTGGAGGTGAGTATCAGCATCCAAGCCTGCCTTTTCTTTCACTGTCCATATAGAAGGAAGCCATCTGTGGCACACAACATCAGGCGATCATCAACCACTTAAATGGGACTAGCCCGGCTGCCAATCTCAAAGTCCCTAGTGACAGGTTCCCGGCATCTCCCTCAGGGGATCCCCCATCTCCCTTGGGTGCCGGGAAAGTCACCTGAGTGGAGGCCAGGATTCCCCTTCAGAGGCATGTCCCTTGATGCGAGGGACTGAGGAAGGCTGTGGGCAACTGTGAGAGTTTAGGCTGTGGCTACACTTTAGCGGCTTCTCAAAGACCCGTGTGTCTGGAATCAGACCCTGACAGCCCGACTGGGTGTCCATGAGGAGTGTCTCTCTTTCTGTCTCTCTTTGACTTCCAGCCTGATTCTTCAGGCCGCCCAGGCCTCTGAGTGAGGCAGGGGGCGTCCCTAATCTCTTCTAACATCATCAACATCACGGAACTTAATGCTCACCACCGCAAGGTAGGAGATGTACGCTTTGCTCTCATTCCTGACAAAATGCTGTACTTTTTATCTCATAAAAATGTGTCTCGTTCATTGAAGAATGCTGTTGGTATTTTGATGGGGATTGCATTGAATCTGTAGATTGCTGTAGGCAGGATGGCCATTTTGACAATATTAATTCTTCCTAGCCAAGAGCATGGAATGAGTTTCCATTTGTTAGTGTCCTCTTTAATTTCTCTAAAGAGTGTCTTGTAGTTTCTCAGCGTATAGTAGGTCTTTCACTTCCTTTGTTAGGTTTATTCCTAGGTATTTTATTGTTGTTGATGCATTTGTGAATAGAATTGTTTTCCTGATTTCAGCATCTGTCATCTCATATACATAGAATGCAAAGAAAGCAAGAAAAGAAAAACAATTTGTTAGGATCTTAGAACTCTTAGAATTTACTCTGAACAACTTCCATACCTATCACACCCAGCAGTCTGGTATCCTCATACTGTACTTCTTGTAATTAAAAGTTTTGTATCTTCTGATCAGTACTTATTTCTTATAGTTGAATATCACGTTATTCCAATTTCCTCTCCTCTCCCCCTGTCTTTGGTAACACCAATTTGATCTCTTTTTCTATGAGTTTGTCTTTTTTCTGTGTTTTTTTTTTAAGATTCCAAACATAAGTGAGATTATATAGTATTTGTCTTTCTCTGTGCACCTCATCTCACTTAGCATAAGTCCATTAGGTCCATGCATGTTGTAGCATAGCAGGATTTCCTCATTTTTATGGCATAATAGTAGTGTGTGTGTGTGTTCGTGTGTGTATACAACGTCTTTGTCCATTATCCATCTATGGAAGCTTAGGTCATTACCATGCCTTGGCTGTTGTAAATAGTGCTGCTATGAACATTGGGGGGCACATTGTCTTTTTGGGATATTGTTTTCATTTCCTTGAGCCCCTGATCACTGTATCCTTTTCAGGATGTCGTTTATGCTCTTGTCCCCTTAACCACCACTGGACAGGAGAGTGCCAAAAGGAGGGCTAAATGTATTTTTCCTGTAATGGAATTTCAGCTATTTCCTGTAGTTATGAAATAACAGCCCTATCTCGTCCTAATGACCAGAGTCAATTACACCTGCCAGGAGAGTGACTCCTTTCCTTGTCTGCTATTTCCCTGGCACAAGAACTGTGAAGCGACCAGTTGGCAATCATAGCTTAAAGCTGAATGGGACTCCTGCTGTGTACTCAGGTAGGAGTATTCCCCCTTTCTGAACAAACACTTCAAGACTTGCAGAGTTGTGGAGACAAGCAGCACAAATTCCCAAGTGAGTTACTACAACTGAAGGCAAAAAATATCCATGCATACTTCTATCCTTGGTTTCAAGCTGATATATTCTACCTTTTGGGTACATAGCATCATAAAATGGTCATTGGATTAGGGCATTTGCATTCCACTGCATCCTTGAGATGCTGACCTCTCAGGGTATCATCTCCAAGCGTGTGACTTAGATACATCTTCAAAAAGCTATTTAATTGCTTTATGGGCCAGCAGCTTCTGGATGGTATGGTAGTGATAGAACCAGGGAGTCTTGTGGCTATGTGTCCATGATCTGTTAAGTGTGATGTGGAATCTCATGTCGGAATACTGAGTCTCTGAAGGTCTTCAGGTAGTGGCACTGATTGTACACACAAAGCCCCTGATGAGACCAGAGCCCTGGTTGACACTTGGCAGCACAGCCTGGTGAGACACTGAAACACAATGCCCAGTTAATCCACACCCAGACTTCTGACCTAGAGAAACTATGAGATAACAAATATGTGTTATTTTAAGCCACTAAATTTGTGGTAATTTGTAATGCAGCTTAGAAAACTGATATAGGCCCTGTGGACCAAAAAATGCTTATCCAAATCTAGAACATCGTTTATGCTAGTTAAATGAATTGTTGCCCTTTTAGGGTAGAAGGGATCCATTGTAATCAATTGCTGACAAGTAGCTGGTTGATCTCTTCAAGAAATGGTGGCATATTGAGGGCTTAGTAGATCTCTGTTGTTTGCAGATTTAACATTTGGCAGTTCTAGTTACTGTAACAGCCTTGGTAAGTGGGATTTCATGCTGCTGGACGCATGCTCAGTTCCCGTTTCCAACACCATGACTATTCTGTTGATACATCCACTGCACCAGACCGTGGATAAACAATGACAGGCTGGCTGATATCCACTGGCTTGTTATTCTATCTACTTGGTCATTTAGTACATGATAGGTGCTCTCTGGTGAGTATCAACATGTGATACAAATTTCTTCATGCTCTGTGACCATTCTCCTGTGTCTATATAAATTCCTTTTCTCCAAAACTCCTTGATCCCACCACCCTTGTACTCTTTCTCCTTCCAGGACCTTGATCAACCATTCAAGCAATTTGCTACTGTCCAAAAGTCCACATATTTTCTAACCTAGGGCCTCTTCCCTTTCCACGTGAAGTGAATGACCAGGTACACCCATTGGGAGAATCCCCCTCACTATAGGCTTTCAGGGCAGCACCCATGTGGGGATGTAGGTCAGAGCAGTCTGCTGTTAGCATGCACTCTCATACTGAGCCCTGAACCAAATGTGTCCTCTTTCTTGCTGATTAGCTAACCAAAGGGTCATTGCCACGGCCCTCCATGTGAGCTGAGAGAGAAGCACTGATGCAGCAGTTCCTGGGACAGTGGGCTGCTTGCCCAAGGTGCTTGATCATGTTCTCTGGCTCTGGCAGCTCCAGCTCAGAGATGTGGCACTTCCACCTTGCTATGGATCTTGGGGGTGCTCAGGGCAGGATGGGCATTTCTGTCCACTTAGCTGTGTGGTGTTCTAGGGTTGGAATCAGGCCCAGTAGAAAGCCAGGAATAATTTCTCAAATGTTGAAATGTTGTAAAATTTTCCACTGAGGAGCATTGGCCTTTCTTCAGAACTCATGAGTTCAGTGTTGTGATTCTCCTATTGTGATTTGCCATAAACTTCTAACCAGTGTCAGCTAGGCCCTGCAAAGGAACACATTCGGTTGGCGTTTGGGCCTTATGGATGTCCACTATAGGATTCCCACTCCCTGGATCTTTTGATCCCTTCTTCTACCATCATCCATGGCACTTTCTATTCCACTTTGTGTGAGCCATCACTTTCTTTAAAATTCAGAGTGCCATTAGATTCATATTAGCTCCTCCTCTTGGAGTCCTTAACAGAATGTTACAACCTATCACAGGATAATGTTCCCTTGTCAGTAAATTCTCTCCTTTCCAACTCTATGTTCTGCCCACTTTATTCATCACTTCAGGATCCAGTTTCCATAGGTATTCTCCTCGGCTTCACAGGCACATATTGGCTACATTGTGCAGCAACTCAGGCCCAACACATCTCCGGCTGGAAGGTGCTATGCCTAAATCCTCATTGTGGTTTTGGTAACCAGAAGGGAAGTTGAGAGTAGAAACCAAGGGAAAGGGCACATCCACCCTTACTGAAGTGTCTGCATTCCTTCAAGTAAGGGAAGAGCCTTAGCTTTCAATGGGGAAGAGTGGGTCACTTCTGCAGGCTCAGACAGGGAAATTTGGGGATTCAAGATTTTGAATCATATTGAGCCAGGGTCCCACTCCTTCCCAACCAGGCCCCAAACCTTGGCAGAGACAACGTGGAGTTAAAAACTCAGCCATCTCTAGAGATAGTCTTCTTGCATTATCAAATCCTGACTCAGATCCTCTTCTTTTTCACTTCCCAGCTGCAGGAGATGGCAGTCTCTTTGTATGCTGCCAAGGGGTCCTCTGGCTTTTATACTTCACCTCGATTTGGTAATTAATCACCCATCAACTTTTCATGTCTTCTCCAATGCATGGATAGCTTGCAGCAACAGCTATCCAATTCTATAGTCCTTTAATGATTTACTCTTAAACTCTCAAATGCCTGAGCTATTAACACCTTTCAAAGTACTCTTTTCTGCTGATATTCCATCACAATTCAGTATCAGTAAAGGTTTTAACAACTGCACCACTGCCACATCCCAGTGCTGCTGATACCTTACCTACCACCAGTTAGGTATAACCAGCCAGCAGATAATTAAACTCCAAAATCCCCTTTTAGAGCCTGCTTCCATAGGACCATCTCCAGTATCAACTGTCATAGATTGAGTTTCCTATAAACAGACTCTGAGACTAGGATTTGTGTACAAGGGGTTTAATGGGGAACACTTTCAGGTACATGATGTATAAGAGAGTAAAAGTATCAGGACTTGTCAGAGAGATGTTGAACTGTGATGGGGTCACAACAGAAGCCTCAGCCAATCCCCCAGGGGGCTCTGAAGCTGGGTCAGTCATTGGGTTCAGGCTGGACCTGGAGAAAGGTTATAACTTTGGGAAAGATCACTTCCTTTGGCCAAGGTAATTCCTAGGGTCGCTCATGACAGTGAGCCAGTGACAAGGAACACTGTGGCCTAGGGGAGTGAGTGTGTCCATCCCAGCAGAAATCTGCTAGCATACCGCCACATTCAGTTCACCTGTCAACACAAGGTGAAGGAGACAGAGAGATACCAGGTGATCAACTAGAACTGTCAGTTCAACCATCAGTGTCAATTAGAACTAGCTGTTCTAATGTTGGAGAATGCAACTTCAGATAAATACTAAGCAACAAATGATTCTAAACCCTACCCTTTGAAAGTAATGCAAGCCCTGCTGGCAAAGAATACTCCTCCAAACTCACTCTTGCCCATCCCATAATTGGTGCAGCATGCTGTCTGCTTGAGGCATCCCTGCCCCTGCTGGGCAGAAGAACCAGCAGAACTGAGATCCCAACAGGCAGCCATGACAGTGGCTTCTCACTTACCAAATAATCAGCTCAGCTGTCTTGCATACGTCTATATGTCTATCAATATAGCTGTATATGTATATATATATTTTACATACATCTCTCTATATATTTTCACCACCTTCATTCATCCTGTAAAGTTTCAGTCAGCACTGCAAGTAGAATTCAAAAACAAAACATTTAAAATAAGCCATGAAGTTCTAAAGAGATGAAAATACCTAGCACAATGCATGCTGTCTATAAAATACACAGTCATATTCCTTTGTAATAAATGCTTACTAATCAGTTCTGAGCTTCATAAAACAATAGGAGTAGAATGACAATGCTGTCATTTGTATATTCTCCTTCAGTTCTCTAACAGAAAGCTTTCTTTCCTCTGCCACCTCATTCCTGACAATGTTAATGATTCACTGTAAAGCAGTTTCTGGGCTCTGATTTGTAACATTCAGACTGGTTAGATGGGAGGGCTCGGCAGGTTTCTGGGGAGTGTTTTGGATGCAGAAATGCCTTGAAGATAGCACTTTATTATATTTAGGACAAGTATGACATAACACTTCAAGGAAGAGGCCCCTATACATATTGAGAAGGGATTTCTATGGTTTAAGTGGGGAGGAGAAGGTTGGTTTAAAAGAATGCCTCTGTTTTTTGAGGCAACATAAAGATAGGAAGCAGAGAAATGGAGGCAGGAGACAGAAGGGTACATGCCTGCTTTGCCTATTCCTGTATAACTAGAATATTTATAATTCAAATACTTATCTTTAATAATTAAAAACTGAGGAATATTAAAGACAAAAGATAGAGAATATTATGTACACATGTGTAGGCATCACGCATTAAGTCCTCACCCTTGCAAAATGCAGCAAGAGGCAGCTTTAAATGGAGGGTATAAAGTGAATATTTTTAAATGCCTTGAAAATGGAATTTCTAATTCATGCCAGTTCTGCCAGGAGTAATACCCTTACTTCTGATTTCTACACACACCATCAGTCACAGGAATAGGTACTAAAAATACCCAGTGTGGTGGTTTGACATCAGCACATCAACAATTAAGAAGTAGATACAAATATTTCAGGTTTTCAAAACCATAGTATTTTCCTCCTGGTTTTTGAAAACCTTGTATTTGCACAGGAAAAAGAAAAGTATTTTTCAATTGTTTTCACAGAATATTTAGCAGCACAGTCTATGTAAACTACCAGTTACAATGGAATGTAATAGTCTACCACCACCAGGAACTCTCTCTGATCTTCTGCCTCTTCTCAGACAGCAAAGAAACAAAGGAAAACAGCCCTTGCTGTGGATTGAGAAGAGTGTTTGAAAAGAGAAAGACCTCAACTGTGCCCCCCGGTATAAAAAAGCTGTTGATTATAACCATGATCACAATGTAAATAGTGAAATAAAAATAAAAAATACATATATAACATAGGGAAGGAAACAAAAGGCCAACTGCATTTAAAGTCAAAAATAGAAAGAATAACCAAAAAAACATACTGTTCAATTTCAACCTAACAATTCTAAAGTGAGTGAAAAATAATGCAAACTAATGGAGCACAATTGTTTATATTACAGTAGCAGGAAAGCGGAATGCTTAGTGGCCAAAATGTGAACAAATTAAGATACTGGGTGAAATGGTCAGGTGTCATTGTCTTTGAAGGATGTGCCCTCTGTGGTAACAAGTTTATGAGTAATAGTTTCTACTCATGTCTAGAACAGACATGTTAATATTTATACCTTTGCTAGTTATGGCAAGGAAAAGATTAATGAAAAATCAAGTGTCCACATGTTTTTACCTCCTCACCACACCAAGTAATTCCTAGTTGAACATTAACTCAAACTGGTTATGCTGGGGGTGGAGAAGGGAGGAGGGGGACCCACAGCTCCTTCTGTGCATAGGAAGAATAGTGCCGACCAGTGGCTGGGCATTGATTATAGTTAGCAATGAAACTCAAAGTCACATTTAAGGCTCATTTTTAGAACTGGAGCTTGGGCTTGGCTGCTACAGTACTCGATGTGCTAATGATCTTAGGTAAGGCTTAGGTGAGGCATCTTTTACACCTGAGATGATGCCACTCCTGTGCTATGAAAAAAGCCAGGGGTACCCTGACCAAGAGCATTAGCATCAAACCCAATATTTGCCAAAAGGTATCATTTGGGGGGCCCCAACTGGGATTAACAGATCCAGAGAAAACAATGATTTTACTAAATACTAGATTTCAGGGGAGTAGGATAATAAATAAATCTCCTTCTTCATGTAGATTTTGTAAATTGAAAGGAATTCTGATTTCCCAAGAATCACTATACATTGTCCTGCTGAAGATGAGAAGGTTGAATGAAAACTCAAGAATCAGACTACCCTACATAGCTGCAAGATTGTGAAACTCAGCAGTTGTCCGTATCATCAAATACTTTTCCCGTGTTCACTCTGTCGGTAGCCTCACAGAGAGGGGCCCTTATCTACTTGCACTCGTGCTGTTTTATCTTACATCCTTATTAGCCTTCCACAAAGTGCAATCATAATTAAATTCTAAAGCCAACAATGAAGTTACCTGAATCACCGTCCACCTAGCTGCCAATGATGGTGGTAAGAATGACAATGTCGCTCTTCACTTCTTTAATTCTGATTTGGCAGAATTTAGCTCTCTGACCTCCTGCAGTTATCAGTACCACGGGCTGCTTAAAGGCTGTGCAGAAGCATTTCTGTTTTATTTGTTCTAAATTTACTGGTTATTAATTGGACAGTGTGACTTCCTCTTCTATTAGTTGGCAGATTTCACTCTAGCCTTCAAAAAGCTAAAGATTTCCATCAGGTTTCTTTCTATTTCTGTCTTTCCTGGACATCTTCCATTATTTGTACAATGTTCTGTTTCTTTCACCACCTTGTTACCCTTTTCTGACATTCAAGTTAGATGAGCATCCATGGCACTTATTTAATTATTTTGTGTTAATGAAGATTTGTGTTTTCTTAGCACCCTTTCTCATTTTCTCACAAATTTCGAGAGAAACTGCCTTTTTGTTGCAAAGGTTATATAGTGAACTGTTTTCATGTTGTTGAGTAATATAAAGTTTTACCTGGTATTTTTCTCATTCACATAAATTGAGACATAGAGAATGACCTCTGCTATGCTTAGAAAGACAGTGGCAGGGTAAATGCACGCAGCCTAGGGGTCACTGTAATTTCCTCCATTGTTCTCATGCAGTCAAGAACCTCCTACTCATGGACCAGATCTTATAACATACAGGGAAAACAGTTCATTTATAGCTGTTTCAATTGATATCAGAACTTGGGATTTTTGTCTATTGGATCAGGAAATTTAGGTGTCATCTCAGAGTCTCAACAGTTTTCTGTATATGAATGTATGAATTTATAAATTGGACTTTCTTTGAGGAATTCCAGGCTCCAGAAGTTTTGTAGCATCTTGGTTCTTTTTGAACAGCTGCACCTAACTGACTGTCTTCCAAAAAGACCACTTCTGCTCCAGCCAGCAGCAACCCTCAGCCCAATCTAAAAGAGCATACCATTCCCGGTCACATTTCAAGTGCTCCACTTCATCTATTTACCTGTCCACACTCCATCCACAAAGGCTTTAGGGAGGCATTTGTACAAGAACTATTTCATGAGAATGGACTGAGAACTAGAGACCAGATAAAAGATTGCAGAAAAGCATGAGTAGCAGGGGTTCTAAATCGGATACTCAAAAATTTAAATATTGCAAATAGGAAAGTCAAGCCAACACTTTATAAGGTAGAGAAAGCCCTTATTTGTTGGAATATCATGAGAATTGAGACAGAAGAGGAGGGAAGATTGAAGGCAGCAAAGGACCAGAGGGTAACTGAGCGACTGAGTTCCTACAGGGATTCACTAGACACCTGGCACTTATTTCTGGAAGAGCCTACCATTGCCCCAAGAACTCACTCTAATACTTCTTAGAACCAGGCACCTCTGAATCTCAATATGGAACACTGATAGCAGTGAATTTCATGTTAAAACATTCCTTTCAGATATTCTTATTTAACAAATGAAACAGGCACAGGCCACATACTCCATGTGCATATATGCCATTAATATTGCAAGAATCAGGCAAAATAGTAGGAAGGTCTCAGTGCCTCCTACCGTGCATGTCCTTCAAATTGGATTAGCAGAGTCATCTTCCTGTGAAAGGATTGCATGTAAGTGGTTTTGTGTTTCCAAATTCATGTATATCTGATATTTCATGTTACTCTCACTGTGTCATAGAGTTGGGTTACTATTTTATCCCCAGTTTCTGCAAAACTAAATGGGAGGGACGGTGGCCTGAAGGGGACTAAGGCGAAAGAAAGTTTGTGATACACCTAAGGTGATAAAGAAGGCACCAGGTTCTCCAGAAGAGGATTCCCTATCCTCTCCTCTTCTTTACCCTGAATGATTCCTTATTCTAAGGACTTTATTCCAAATAGCATCATTTAGCAAGAAAAAATGGCATAAATATGCCATCTTCTTTCTAAAACATACCATGAAGACTATTTAATAGATTGCTATAAGCAGCTTCTTAAAGTTCCCAGAATTTCTGCTGGAAACAAATAAAAATTATAGACATTGGTAATATTCTGTCACATTAGGATTATTCTCAAATGGACTGATAGGCTATAAATAATAAGCGACTGTTAGTAATACATCATTAAATTGGGGACAGTGGGGTTTTGAAGAAATAGGGTTGGGACCAATGCTAAATGAAATGTCCAAATTAATGCCCTAATGGAAAAGCAAACAGCTGTGAACATACCAAAGTAGAAAGGCCTGCAAGCACAAAGGAAGATCATAGGTGGAAAATTTTTAATGGAACGAGATTTAATTTAGATAAATCTGTAATAACTTGCTCATGGGAAAGTAATTCCTATCTCAGTAATAACAAGCTAGATTCTTCTAAAAGAATAGTAAAGTAGAAAAAGGATTGAGTGTAATGGCTAACCTTTTCTGAGCATTTACAATGAATCATTGAGGAAATGTTGTAAGTTAAAACCAAACCTTCAGAATTCTGCCATTTTTAATGAACTATAAATTTTAGTTCCAAACTACTGTTGTTTTATGTTCACCAGTTTAATAACATAAATTTCTGCCCTAGTGTCCCCATCTATGACGTCAAATCATCTGATAAATAGTTCCACCTTTCTGTAATGCCTGGGGTTCAGAAACAAAGATTCCCTAAGGTTGATAAGATAAGTTCTTTCAAGAGTCCAAACAACCCATTGCACTTAAAATACTCCACTTTGAAACAGAAAACAAAGACCTATAAACTGGTTCCCAGGGAGAGAAGTCTGGTTTCAGCTCTGGTAGCATCAATCACAAATACATGGCAGATGTAAGATTGTAACCTTGGAAGCAGCTGGTAATGGTTTTTTCTTTTTAGCATTCCAGTACAGTTCACAAAAGATGCTCAATAATTTATTACACAGTCAAGTCAAAATCCAGAAAATTTGATCAGATTATTTGGCCATTTTTGAAAAGAATTGAAAATGAAACCTTAGTAGTATGCCATGCGCCAAGAAACCCGTATCTTCCCTCCTTGTACACAGAGCCATTTATTGATTTATTATGCCAGCCTGGCCTCAGTTTCTGCCCACAGTGGAGACACAAGTTTTAAAATTGAAGAAGAGCTACAACTGGCAGTAAACTTATAAATTAAGTTATCGTATTCTGAAGAATGATCCACTTGTCAAATTTCAAGTTATTTTATTAAGTAATAAATATGACGATGTATACAAATGGAATTTTTTAAAGACTTTCTCTCCTTTCCTTGCATTAAATAAAAATCTGTTAGTACTACATTGTGTGACTAAGTATCACACTCCCCAGAATAGGGCAGAGCCATGTCTAAAGTATAAAGGTATCAGTGTCTCCTGTCACCATACAAAGATATTAAAATATTATTGACTATATTCCCTGAGTTATACTTTTCACCCCAATGACTTATTTATTTTATAATTGGAAGTTTGTACTTCTTTATACCTTTCACCTATTTCAGTCAAGATGCTGTCCTCCTCCCCTATGGCAACCTCCAGCTTGTTCTCTGTATTTATGAGTCTTTTTGTGTTTTGTTTCTTTGTTTCTTTTTTTCTGTAGATTCCACATATAAGTGAAATCACATGGCTTTTGTCTTTCTCTGACTTATTTCACTTGGCATAATTCCTCTAGGTCAGTCCATTTTGCTACAAAAGGCAAGATTTCATTCCTTTTTATGGCTAAGTAATATTCCATTGTGTGTTTATACCACTTCTTATTTTTATTGAAGTATCAATCATATACAATCGTATAGTATTTTCAAGTATATAACACAGTGGTTCAACAGTTAACCCATATATTAAATCCTCATCCCCTCAGTAGTACAGTTGCTCTCTGTTAACATTGAAAGATGTTACAGAATCATTGACTATGTTCTCCATGCTCTACTACAATCCGCATGACCAGCTTATGTTATGATTGAGAATTTTTTTTGATCCCCTTTATCCTCCTCAACCTTCCCACCCTTCCACCCCAACCCCTCCACCATGGTAACCACCAGTCACTTCTCAGTATCTATGAGTTTACTGTTGTTTTGTTCATTCTGTTTATGTACCATATCTTCCTTATTCATTCATCAATTGATGGACACTTTGGCTGCTTCCATATCTTGGCTATTGCAAATAATGCTACACCAAACATAGGGGTGCATATATCTTGTTTAATTAAGTACCCAGAAGTAGAGTTACTGGGTCATATGTTACTTCTATTTTTAATTTTTTCACAAACATCCATACAGTTTTACATAGTAGCTGCACCAATTTTCATTCCACCAACAGTCCACAAGGGTTTCCTTTTGTCCACATCTTTGCTAACACTTAACTCTTGTCTTTTTGACACTAGCCATTCTGACTGGTGTGAGATGATGCCTTGTTGTGATATTAATTTACATTTCCCTGATGTTTTTAATAAAATGTCAGGCATATTTTCATGTGTCTGTTGGACATCTGTATGTCTTCTTTGGGAAAATGTCTATTCAGGTCATCTGCCCATTTTTAAATCGGATTATTTGGGGTTTTTGGTGTTAATTTGTATGAGTTATTTGTATACTTTGGATATTAGCCCCTTATCAGATATATTATTTGCAAGTATATTCTTCCATTAAATCGGTTGCCTTTCATTTTGATGGTTTCCTTTTCTATACAAAAGCTTTTAAGTTTGATGTGGTCCCATTTGTTTATTTTAGCTTTTGTTTCCCATGCTTGGGGAGACATACCTCTCCAAAAAATTGCTAATGCTGATGTTCAAGAGTTTACTGCCTGTTTTCTTCTCGGAGTTTTGTGGTTTCAGGTGTTTTATATGTAGGTTTTATTCCATTCCAAATTTATTTTTGTGTATGGTATAAGACAGCAGTCCAGTTTCATTCTTTTTCACATAGTTATCCAGTTTTTCCAACACCACTTATGGAAGAAACTGTCTTTTTCCCATTGCATAGTCTTGCCTCTGTCATAGATTAATTGATCATATAAGTATGGGTTTGTACCTGGGCTCTCTATTCTGTTCCATTGATCTATGTGTCTTTTTTGTGCCAGTACCATACTGTTTGTATTACTGTAGCTTTATAGTATAGCTTGAAATCGGGGAGCATGACACCTCCATTTTTGTTCTTCTTTCTAAAAATTTCTTTAGTTATTTGGGGTCTTTTGTCATTCCCTACATGTTTTAGGGATTTTTTCTCTAGTTCTATAAAAAATGTCATTGGTATATGGATAGGGATTGCACTGAATCTGTAGATTGCATTGGGCAGTATGGCCATATTAACAGTATTAATTCTTCCAATCCATGAGCGTGGAATATTTTTCCATTTATTTGTGTTTTCTTTGCTTTCTTTCATCACTGTCTTACAGATTTCAGAGTACAGATCTTTTATCTCCTTGGTTAAATTTATTCCTAGGTGTTGTATTTTTTGATGCAGTTTTAAGTGGGATTGTTTTCTTATTTTCTCTTTCTGCTACTTATTTATTAGCATAAAGAAATGCAATAGATTTCTGTATAGTGATTTTATATTCCACAACTTTATTGAATTCGTGTACTGATTCTAATAGTTTTTTGGAGGAGTCCTTAAGGTTTTATATATATAGTATCATGTTGTAAATAGTGACAGTTTTACTACTTCCTTACAGATTTGGGTGCCTTTTATTTCTCTTTTTTTGTCTGATTGCTGTGACTAGGGTTTCCAAAACTATGTTTAATAAAATTGGTGAAAGTGGGCATCTTGTCCTGTTCCTGGTCTTTCAGTTTCTCACCACTAAGTATGATGTTAGCTGCAGGTTTGTCATATATGGCCTTTATTATGTTGAGATATTTTCCTTTTATACCCACTTTATTGAGAGTTTTAATCATGAATGGATGTCAAATTCAGTCAAATGCTCTTTCAGCATCTATTGAGATAAACTTAAGGTTTTTATCCTTCCTTTTGGTAGTGTGGTGTATCACACTGATTGATTTGTGATTGACCTATCCTTGCATTCCTAGTAAAAATCCCACATGGTCATGGTGAATGGTCCTTATAATGTATCTTTAAAATTTGGTTTGCTAATATTATGTTGAGGAGTTTTATGTCTGTATTTATCAGGGATGTAATTGATCTGTAATTTTCTTTTTTTTTTGTAGTGTCTTTGCTTTTTGTATCAGGGTAATGCTGGCCACTATGAATTTAGAAGCATTCTTTCTTCTTCTTTTTCTTCCTCTTTTTTTTTTGAATGGTTTGAGCAGAATAGGAATGAACCCTTCTTTAAATGTTTGCTAGAATTCACCTGTGAAGCCATCTTTTGTTTGGTGGTTTTTTAATTTATTATTATTACTGATTCAACTTGATTTCTAATGATCAGTCTGTTCAGATTTTCTATTTATTCCTGGTTCAGTCTTAGATGATTGTATATTTCTAAGAATTTATGCATTTCTTCTAGGTTGTCCAATGTGTTGGCAATAAAGTTTACACAGTAATCTTTTATAATTCTTTGTTTCTGTGTTTCTTATAATCTTTTGTGTTTCTGTGGTGTTCACTGTTACTTCTCCTCACTGTTCACTGTTTTTATTTGAGTCTTCTTTTTTTCTTGATGAGTCTAGCTAAAAGTTTATGTTTTTAAAATCTTTTCAATGAACATTTCTTAGTTTCATTGTTCTTTTATATATAAATATTTTTAGTCTCTATTTCACTTCTGCTCTAATCTTTACTTTTTACTTCCTTCTACTTACTTTGGGCTTTGTGCTTCTTCTAGCTCCTTTAGATGTGGTGTTAGATTGTTTATTTGAGGTCTGAAGAGAGTATCTTATAGGCAGCTTAAAGATGGGTCTTGTTTTTTATCCCATTTTGTCACTAATCTTTTGATTGGAGCATTAATTAATTTACATTTAGAATAATTATTGATAGGTATATATTTACTGCTATGTTGTAAAGTATTCTTTTTGTTCTTGTCATTCTTCTCGGATCCTTTCTTCTTTTCTTGCTCCCTTCCTTTGTGCATGATGACTTTCTTCAGTGTTATAATTGGATTTCTTTCTCTGTATTTTTTGTGTATCCATCATAGGCTTTTAGTTTGTGGTTACTGTGGGGTTCATATGTGATGTCCTACATATACAACAGTTTATGCTAAATTGATGGTAGCTTAAGTTCAAACACATTCTAACAGCACTACATTTTTACTCCCTCTCCTCCACATTTTATGTACGTGATGTCTTACTTTATGCCTTTTAATTTGATGATTCCCTTATTTTTAGGCACAATTTATTTCACTACTTTTTGTCTTTTAACTTAAACTTCATATTAGCTTTTAAGTGATTGGCCTACTACCTTTAATGTATTTGTTTTTACCAGTGACATTGTTTCCTTTCATAATTTAGTTGCTTCTAGTTATGGCCTTTTATTTTCCTCCTTAACATTTTTTTATAAAGCCACTTATGTTTATCTGGGAAACTCTCTCTCCTTCAATTCTGAATGATGACCTTTACAGGTAGCATATTCTTGGTTGTAGGTTTTCTCCTTTCAGCACTTTGAATATGTCATGCTATTCCCTTCTGGCCTATAGTTTCAGATGAAAAGTCAGTTGATAGCCTTATGGGGTTTCCCATATATATATAACTAATTGTTTTTCTCTTGCTGATTGTAAGATTCCCTTAGCTTTGGACATTTTAATCATGACATGTGTTGGTGCGGACCTCCTTGGGTGCATCTTGCTTGGGCTCTCTGTGCTTCCTGGACCCAGATGTCCATTTCCTTTCCCAGGATAGGGATGTTTTTGGCTGCTATTTTTTCAAATAAGTTTTCCAGCCCTTTCTCTCTCCTCCTTCTGGTACTCCTATAATGCAAATGTTAAGACATTTGATGTTGACTTGGGATCCCGTGACCTATCCTCATTTCTTTATATTATTTTTTCCTTTTGCTGTTCAGCTTGGGTGCTTTCCATTACCCTGTCTTCCAGATCACTGATTTTTCCAGATTAATTCCAGATCAATCTGATGTTGATTCCCTCTAGTTTATTTTTTCATTTCATTTGTTGTATTCTTCAACTCTGACTGATTCCCTTTATATTTTCTCTCTCTTTGCTGACATCTTCCATGAGTTCATCCATTCTTCTATCAAGCCCAGTGCATGTCATTATAACCATTACTTTCAATTCTTTATCAGTTAGATTGCTTTACTCAGTTCCATTTAGCTATTCTTCTGAAGTTTTGTCTTGTTCTACATTTGGAGCATGTTCTTCCATCTCCTTATTTGTCTGACTTTCTGTGTTTGTTTCTCTGAATTAGGTGCAATAGCTACCTGTCCCAGTCTTGATGGAGCGGCCTTGTGTAGGAATGTCCCCTTGGTGCACTGCCTGTTCCAGGCAGCTTTGGCTGGCTGAGTAGAGTCTGGATAAGCATGGGATGGGTGTGTCCCAGTGTGCACCACACTGCAGTCACCCTGGTGGAGGGACTGGGGGGCAACAGAGCATCAGACAATCGTATCTCAGTATGCCTTGGGCCAAGATTTCTCTGTAGGGACAGCCAGGGGCCAATAAGGAATAGGCCAAGAGAGTCCCTCTGCTTACTGGTACTGCCTTGGTAAGACTGCCAGATCACCAGTGGGCACACTTGGGCCTAGGTGGATAGGTAACTTGGGGCACATCCAGAGCCAGTGTGGGCATCCTGCTCCATGCTATCAGTGTGCAGGGGAAGTGTAAACAATGGCACTTGCCAGCACCTCTTATCTGGGAGTTGTAGCAGTTCCCCAGCCATTGGATATGTGCTTTGTTTTTTAAGTTGGCTTCCTTCACTTATAGGCTAGCTGCATTTTGTTATGCTTTTTCTCCTGTGCCCAGGGCAGGAGAATCTGTGCATGGGTCCCACAGTGATAATCCCTCCCTACCTCAGGTAATGGGACTGGGGATGAGGTTCCCACGTTACTGGGTCTGTCTCTCCTATTTTTATATGGCCTTTCTATTCCTTGTTGTGCAGAAGGTGTTCCCCTCGCCCTTAGTTTTTCCTCAGGAGGAATTGCTCTGTATCTAAGTGTGAATTCAGAAAAATGTGAGAGGAGGTGAGTCCAGGCTCTTTCTACACCACCACCTTGGACTTTCTCCTAAGTTGCTTCCTTAGATGAATAAAATAATTGCTTTTTGCCAACCCGGATCATGGGTCCTACACTGTAGTGCCTGACAAGTATTGGGTGAGGTAATGTTTTCCCAGAGTTGAAAGTATTTGAACTCTCAAGGAAAATATCTCTATGGTGTCATTCAATGTGATGGGTGAATTTTAAGATGATCCATCTATCTAAACATTCTGAGTGTGTCTCAAAAGCCCTCTTTCTTTACCCTATTTTCTGTTGAATTATGAGCAGTCCAGATGGGTCTAAAGAAGTCACAAAATCAACTAGTAAGAATGTAATGCATCATAGGTATTTCTTTATATATTACAGACATTCAAGATTCATTAGCTAAGATTATCATGTGAGAGTGAATAACACACATCCTGACACAGAGTCAGGCCCTCAATAAATGTTCATTTATTACCTTCATCTCTTCCTACCCTCCTTAATTCACTCTCCTTCACCTCACTTCTTTTTTTCTCTCTCTCTCATTAGCCATCATCTTATTGCTGCTTCACTACATTGTAGTAGGCAATTTAATCTCTTGGTAATGGGAATGAATGTGATTATCAGCCTCAGCTATGGATTTTGGTATACATAATATGGAATCTGTCTTGGATCTACTTTCTCTTCTTGCAAATTAGAGAGCTCGTTGTCTGATCCACTGCTATGCAAAGGGAAGTTGCAAGAATCAATAACATAATAGGCTTTCCCTCTACACATCCTTTAGGGTTTTGTGACCTTTAAATATTTCATATGTGCTTCTCCAGAATCCACAATAATGCCTGTGAAGTTATACAGTTTAGCTCAAGGATGAGTCCATGTCCTATAAAACCTGATGCATATACAATTTGGGGAGCTGTATGTAAGAAAAAATTGCCAACGGTAACTTAGGTCTAAAAGTAAATATTTCTATAGGACAAGAAATAAATCACAATAAAATACAAATATTAAGGAATGAGAAGTACCAGAAACACCATAAAGTTCAGAAAAAATAATATAATGTTCCTCCTCATTAACTATCTGACATCTCTACTACTTTTTGGCTGTATACTACATATTACAATAATTTTATAATAGAGGAGAAGTTCATTCTTTCATCTAGCATGGTCATCAAAAACTTTTTATTACTAATAGTTTAGAAAAGCTTCAGTCTTTTTTGCTCTGTTGACAGCAATTTTGATGTGTTACAATATCTGGAACCACCACACTCTGTCAGAACAAGGCCTGCTGGATGGACTAAAACAAAATCCCATATATTATGACTTCACATGGCCACATTCATTGTTCAGAGTCATGTTACAGGTCTGTGTCTACAAACACATGATTCTTACATTCTATTTTGCATGACTCAAATAAAAATAGAAAATTAATATGCCTTATTTCATGATTGTATAAGCCCCTAAATCAAGTATTCCATTTTGACTAAATTTCAAGATAATTGAATTTTCTACTTCTAATTTTACACACCTGGGGATTGGAAGTATATTTCACAAACTAGTTCTGTCTGTTTGCATTTAGTGTCTTTCTCTCTTTCTTCAATGATCTACATCCTTCTGATACCATAGGACAAGTTAATAGTACAATTTGAACACTTGCTCTGTATCTTTGGCCAAGAACCCAGGTAAGTTGGTAGAGTGAAAGTAAGAGTACTCAAAGTTGCCATTCCTACCCTGGGGGGGGGCTAGAGAAATAGTTAACTATACATAAAAGCAACTGTGAAACACATAAATAACCCAGTAAACCCAAATCAAGTATATGGCCTCCTGAACTCTCCCTTTAGCCAGATCTCCCCAAATGCCAATCCAATGCCAATCTTTGCCTGAAGTGAAAGAATCTATGACTAGTGGAACATCAGAGTGGAAACAAAGAGAATCATAATTGATTTTGGTTAAAATAGTTTAATATGGCAAAATTTCCAAAAGTATATAACCATAGGAACATATCCCTTGTGTGCCTCCCATGGAAAGTGTACACACAAGTGTGGGACCTGAGATTGTAACCTTCATGAACTTCATGAGGAATCTGCCTCAGCTGCAGTAGTTAAAAGCACAAGATTAGGGGCCAGGCCCACCAAGGTTTCAATCCCTACCTAGCCGTGTGACCTCCACCAAGTCCCTGAGGCCACCTAACCCTTCTCTGGCTTTCATTTTCCATTCAAAGCCCATGTATCTCTTCAAACCCAGCTTGAGATCTCACCTGTTCTCCCTAGTTCTTCAGATTTTTCAACTTGTTGCTGAATCCGTTCTTTGAAGGTTATTATAGCACTGTCCAATAGAAATATAATGTGGGCCACATCTGTAATTTTATATTTTATATGGCCAGGTTAAGAAACTAAAAATATTAAAATTGAATTAAATTAATTTCAATAATATTTTTATTTAACCCAATATATCCAAAATATTATTTCAGCATATCTCTATTTTTAATGATTAGTGAGATACTTTATATTCCCTCTGTCACATCATAGCTTTGTAACCCAGCATATATTTTGCACAGATAGCTCGTTCAAGTCAGAATAACTATATTTCAAATACCCAATAGCCACATGTATCTAGTAGCTGCCATATGGCTCATGCATGTCTATAACATGAATAGTTTGTACCATAGTACATAGTATGTAATTATAGAGCATCATTGTGTTTGCTGGTGTTTCCTAAATGTCGATCCATTCCAGGCTAGTCTCTAGGTTCTTTGAAGTAGGGAACTCTTCTTAGAGTTCTGTACCTCTGGGATGCAGTGCCCAAACGCAGTGGTCTTTAAGTCAGGGTTTGCTGATCAACAGTCTGGGTACATTTAGAAATCCTAGGAGGAAAAATGCAGCAGTGTGATTTCTATCCACTGATACTACTTTAATCACTCTATAAATGTTGCTAATTCCAGAAGGCAAATTATTGGAGTTTGTGGATTAATGCCATTTGCAGACTGGTGTTATTAAATCTGTACTGGCATTAGTGTGAATAATGTAAGAGGCAAAAACAAGAGGGAGTATTGCACAAGTAATGCTTTGCTTATGGGGTAACCAGAGTAAGGTTCTTCTAGGTATGAATGAAGAGCAATACAATCTCACCATTACACCTAAGGTGGGGTTCCAGTTTTTTAACTGTTTACTTACCAGTGATAAAAAAAAATACTAGTTCACTTCTGATGTGCAACTCTGTTAATAGAATTAGAGGTTGATTTCAAGGTACAACCAGATAAATCACACCCACTGGTGTACCACATCTAGTGTGCTACACAATACTCAGGTCTTTCTACAAACCTTTGAAACTGTGGCATAGTAAAGAATTTGCCACATCTCTGGCCTTGTAATTTTAAAAAATTCAGGAAGAACCAAGTTGTACAGCACAAATATGGTGGAAGCTGGATTTCCAAACATAGTCTTTGTTTCTACAGGCATGTAAGATAACCCAATTTACAATATGGAAATTTTTTTTCACATTACAATGAGTGGAGAAGGGATTTTAAAAGGTATGACTCATCCAGTGAATCATTGAAAACCCTAGGAAAGGGTAATTTGTCATTTTATAGTTATATTGGCTTTAAAAAACTTTAAAATATATCCTGATTATCGAGTTGACAACAGACAATACTTGCCATATTATATCACCTTACTTGATGGAAAATGTTGTGTCTTATTTGTTTCTCTGTATGTAATAAAGGTAAAGTAGAATATTCCAAAAAATTTACTTTTGTCTACTCTCATGTTGAAAAGCTGCCTCTCCAGTATATCCTGCAAAATATGTTCATAGACACATCTGAAGGCAACTTTAATTACTTCTCAGTGTTGGAACATTTCCTTTCATTTTCTAATTTTGAGCTTTCCTATCAAAATCCTAATTAAGGGTGTGAGTTCTTTTTCTGCATGCCTGTATATCCAAGCTCTACAATACAATTGTAAACTTCTTGAAGGCATAAGCCATCTCTTGCTCATCTCTTGTAGCTCTCAGCAGAGCTTGGATAGAAAAAACATTCAATACATGTGCTAGAGATCGTTATGATTTTAATCATGACTTACAGGAGTGTCATTCAGCAGACCAGGGACACGTGACAGCAGTGTCAGCCATTACGGATGCACAGTAACATTTTTATATTTCTATCTATTCCAGTTCCATTCCTGGGATATCTTTTTAAATAAAAAGTACGTAAAGTTTCCTCAGCACTTTTATTCCAAAAACTCAAGTTGAATTTTCAAAAATTAAAATAGAATCTAAAAGGTCTAACTATATTGTAGCATCAGTCTTTTTCTCCCTTACAGTTAAATCTTATATATTTTTTAGTGTCTATCCATAGTTAAGATTCCAGTTTACAAATACATGTCTACTATGGGTTTTTTCCAAATTTAATAATACCCTAAAGCCTAATTTTGTGTATTAGATTTATTTAAAATGTGGTTGCTACTCAACAATTTTGGAGGAAAGTTTATTACATTAGGTGTAACATTTACACTAAACCCAGAAGTTAAAACTCTCTGTAATTAAGAAAAACAGAAAGACTCCAAATAGGAAGCATGGAAGCCAAAGGGAGTTAATGTGCAGCACTGGGTCATCTGGCCACATGAACACTCCACCCAGCAGATTCAGCTGCATGAAAATGAAAGCATGTAAAATGCGCATGGGGAAATGCAAGTGTGTGGTGCTCACTGATGCCAGACTACAGAAGTGGCTCAAGAGTAAGAGGCCATTGATGAGAAGAAGGTTTGGATTAACTGTGGCATTGAAGTT
The DNA here is from genome assembly GCF_030020395.1 of Manis pentadactyla. Taxonomy (NCBI): domain Eukaryota; kingdom Metazoa; phylum Chordata; class Mammalia; order Pholidota; family Manidae; genus Manis; species Manis pentadactyla. The sequence continues at coordinate 84,331,971 of NC_080024.1, forward strand.
ACCCCTGGAAAGTGAGTAGCACTCAGTTGTGAGATGTGCATTAGCCTCTTCAGACCACTAGGGTTCAAAGTGTTCCATAAGGGGTGATTTATTAAATGGGTCCTAATTTCTTGGTAATGTACCTTCCAAAAGTCACTTCTGTATGCTATGATTAGGCCTGGGATTTACCAAGCGCTGTCATTCTCTGTACCTCCATAATGGAACTCTAGGATGTGGGAAGCTACATATATATCTAATTGAGGTTCAGAGTCCTACCAACAGAGCCAGGCAACCTTTCATTTAATCCTCCAATGTTTAAACACAGAGATGCAAAAGTGATACACCCTGTAGTAAAATATGATATGCCTTTCAGTAAATGCATATACATTTTAATAGAATATAGATAACAGGTTTATTGTTTTGAAAAATAGACACATTTTTAAGATTTCTGAATTTGTCCATTGCATTAAAGTCTTTCTTAAGAGTATTAAAATAATCATGCTTTTTGTTTCACCATCTACAAACACATTTTCTTTTGGCTTGTTTGTTTCATATGAAGGCCAACCAACATGACTCCCCTACTGGGTTCCAACCCAAAAGCGGAGCTCAGTGGATCAGCTAGCCACGGATGACCCCTGGGTACACACCAGGCCTGCTTGGGCACTGGCTCTTTTAATCAGCTAGGCCAGCAGAGGGAGTGCAAGAGCATTGTTTCAAAAACCAAATGAAATTTTTTAAATGATAGTGACAATTAGAAGGAGAAGATTTGACATAAAACTGCAGGGGATTATATAGCCGAATCTAAATACGGGAGCAGGCTTGGTAATGTCATATAGGCAAGAGACTAGAACCAGAGACAGGACTTGAAGTCACTGCCATGGTCTTATGATGTTCGTGAACTCACTGAAAATAGCTGAGCCTTACTTTTTCAATCTTGAAAATGTCTGTCAAAATAGTTTCCATTAAGAAAGGCTATTGGCCTCTTTTAAAAAGAATGGTTCCTTAAAAACAACTCCATTCACAATTGCATCAAAAAAATAAAATACCTAGGAATAAACCTAACCAAAGAAGTGAAAGACTTATACTCTGAAAACTACAAGTCACTCTTAAGAGAAATTAAAGGGGACACTAACAGATGGAAACTCATCCCATGCTCGTGGCTAGGAAGAATTAATATCGTCAAAATGGCCATCCATCCCAAAGCAATATACAGATTTGATGCAATCCCTATGAAACTACCAGCAACATTCTTCAATGAACTGGAACAAATAATTCAAAAATTCATATGGAAACACCAAAGACCCCGAATAGCCAAAGCAATCCTGAGAAAGAAGAATAAAGTAGGGGGATCTCACTCCCCAACTTCAAGCTCTACTATAAAGCCATAGTAATCAAGACAATTTGGTACTGGCACAAGAGCAGAGCCACAGACCAATGGAACAGACTAGAGAATCCAGACATTAACCCAGGCATATATGGTCAATTAATATTTGATAAAGGAGCCATGGACATACAATGGCAAAATGACAGTCTCTTCAACAGATGGTGCTGGCAAAACTGGACAGCTACATGTAGGAGAATGAAACTGGACCATTGTCTAACCCCATATACAAAAGTAAATTCAAAATGGATCAAAGACCTGAATGTAAGTCATGAAACCATTAAACTCTTGGAAGAAAACATAGGCGAAAACCTCTTAGACATAAACATGAGTGACCTCTTGAACATATCTCCCCGGGCAAGGAAAACAACAGCAAAAATGAGTAAGTGGGACTATATTAAGCTGAAAAGCTTCTGTACAGCAAAAGACACCATCAATAGAACAAAAAGGATCCCTACAGTATGGGAGAATATATTTGAAAATGACACATCCGATAAAGGCTTGATGTCCAGAATATATAAAGAGCTCACACGCCTCAACAAACAAAAAACAAATAACCCAATTAAAAAATGGGCAGAGGAACTGAACAGACAGTTCTCCAAAAAAGAAATACAGATGGCCAACAGACACATGAAAAGATGCTCCACATCGCTAATTATCAGAGAGATGCAAATTAAAACTACAATGAGGTATCACCAAACACCAGTAAGGATGGCTGCCATCCAAAAGACAAACAACAACAAATGTTGGCGAGGCTGTGGAGAAAGGGGAACCCTCCTACACTGCTGGTGGGAATGTAAGTTAGTTCAACCATTGTGGAAAGCAGTATGGAGGTACATCAAAATGCTCAAAACAGACTTACCATTTAACCCAGGAATTGCACTCCTAGGAATTTACCCTAAGAATGCAGCAATCAAGTATGAGAAAGATCAGTGCACCCCTATGTTTATTGGAGCACTATTTACAATAGCCAAGAATTGGAAGCAACCTAAATGTCCATCGACAGATGAATGGATAAAGAAGAAGTGGTACATATACACAATGGAATACTACTCAGCCATAAGAAAAGGGCAAATCCAACCATTTGCAGCAACATGGATGGAGCTGGAGGGTATTATGCTCAGTGAAACAAGCCAAGCGGAGAAAGAGAAATACCAAATGATTTCACTTATCTGTGGAATATAAGAACAAAGGAAAAACTGAAGGAACAAAACAGCACCAGAATCACAGAACTCAAGAATGGACTAACAGGTACCAAAGGGAAAGGGACTGGGGAGGATGGGTGGGTAGGGAGGTATAAGGGGGGGGAGAAGTAGAGGGGTATTAAGATTAGCATGCATGGGGGGGTAGGAAAAAAGGGAGGGCTGTACAACACAGAGAAGGCAAGTAGGGATTCTACAACATTTTGCTATGCTGATGAACAGTGACTGTAAAGGGGTTTATAGGGGGGACCTGGTATAGGTGAGAGCCTAGTAAACATAATATTCGTCATGTACGTGTAGATTAGTGATACCGAAACAAAAACAAAAACGGGCAGTTCCTGTGTGGTAACCTCCAATGAATTCTACACAAGAGTATAAAGGGCATATAAAAGTGTAGGCAAAGGGTCTGTTTGTGTTTATACAGAGGATCAAAGCCTAATTGTGCTACCCCAAAAATGAACTAAGATATAATATGAAAAATAACTTCCAACATCAGCACTCTCTGGAAGACTCATGCCAGAAGATGATCATCAAAAAACCCCAACAAAGATCCACGCACTGCTACAGCTGTAGATGCACTCATCCCACCAGTTCCTGGACTTGCCATGGGAATGAGGAAGGAGATATCTAAGCTGGCCTGTGCATACAGTAAAACAACAAATTTGACTGGATCTATACTGTTGGAACTCAATCAAGAATTAGGAGAAGTGCAAATTGTAGCGCTCCAAAATCTTACAACTACAGACTATTTACTGTTAAAAGAACATAAGGGATGTGAACATTCCCCAGGAGTGGGTTGTTTTAATTTTTCTGATTTCTCTCAGACTGTCAAGTTCAGTTGGACAATATCCACCATATCATAGATAAGTTTTCACAAATGCCTAAGGTGCCTAACTGGTTTTCTTGGTTTCACTGGAGATGGCTGGTAATTACAGGTATGCTTTGGTTATGTAACTATACTCCTATTATGTAAATGTGTGTGCACAATTTAAGTAGTAGCTTAAAACCTATACATGCTGAAGTTACTCTACAAGAAGATATGTCAAAGAAATAATCAATCTTCCCATGTTTTCTGCCGCCTGCTACTTCTTTAGCTTTTCTTCTTCCTTCCTAATTACAACCCTTAAATAGAATTCGTGCGTCATATCAAATTTACCGATTATCATAATTCTTCCAAGTGGTAAAGATACCTCAAGACAAATGCTGGGCATAGAAGCTACAGGTCAAAAATATGCAAAGAAATAAAAAGCTAACCATTTCAAACAATAAGGCTTCCCTCTCACTTACCAACTTTACATTTCCCTGTATGGCCCCGGAAGATGACTGGTTAGCCAGAGACGGGTAAGATTCCTCAAGGGAGGAACAACCTAAGACAGGCACAGTCGCAGGGGGATCATCAGGTGAGAAATTGGGGATCAACAGAGGTGAGGCTTAGAACCTCACCCCCCCGTTCTGAGAGAAATCTTCTGCATACGTGGATGTTTTATTGCCCTTGTCTAGCTTGGTTTAACACATAGTCTACAGGCACACACCTGATCATCTACATTTGCTCTCTTACAACACTAAACTATGTTTTCTACCTTTATCGTGTATCTACCTACCACTTCAGCATTTTATTAAAAATAATAATAATAAAGAGAGAAATGTGGTATCCACATATAAATCAAGTATAAAAACCAAATGAGTATTCATATTTGAACTGACTGTTTATAGTTCATAATGCATGAGCAAAACCGAAATTTTCTATGATGACGGCCCTTGTACTGTTCACTATGTAACTTATTCACTATGTAAGAATTTGTTCTCCATGTAAGAACTTGTTTGTTATGCCTCAGAAGATTGGAAACTGACGAAAATTAGGCTTGGGGTGGATTAATGATTGTGCATTGAGCATTGACTCCCCTATACAGAATTTTATTGTCGTTAACAACCATTTGATCAATAAATATGAGAGATGCCCTCACAAAAAACAACAACAAAAAAAAAACAGAGCCACTTTTATTTTTTGCCTTTCAATATACGAAGTGATTTTCCCACTATACCTGCAGCACGCGTGCGCAAACACTCACACACACATATGTATAAGGATAGATTTTTCCTTTAGAGAACACAGAAAATACAAAAAAATTACCATTGCAAATTTGAACTGTTAGCATCTGGAGCATATAAAATGTGTGTTCACCTCTTTTTTTTTTTTTAACTAGGCTCCCCTGATCCGAATGAACTGGCAAATTGTAGTTTGTCTCCTCTTCTCTCTGGTCCATTGATTTCAGCCTGGACATACTGATTGTAGACTTTCTAGGTTGTTCACAAACAACTCAGGTTAAATTAACTTGAGGACAGTGTTTGAAAATGCAGAATTACTCACACTTTTTCATGCCTGTTATTAAGCATTGTTTCCAGAAGATCAATATTTTAATTACAGTGAGATTCCCTACGGGTGGCCCTCAGTAACAAGAAGTGTGTTGTGTGAGTTGACTGGAAAAATAAAGAGAAGGAAAAAATTCTTTATAGCACATTGCCTTTGCAAAAGTAACATCTCCAGGATGTTGAATAGAGTCTGGTCTTCAGCCTATTTAAGGTTGGTCCTATTATCTCCATCAAAAGTTTACCTCCATGAGTTCATGTTTGATAGGAAGGACTTATAATAGATACATGCTAATATTTATTGTGTTTTTGCTGTGCAATGGGAATTGTGCTAATCATGTTGAATTATATACTATGAGGTTGGCTCTGTTATCCTTCCCTATTTTAAAAGTGAAGAAACTAAGGCTATTCAACAGTTAATCTGTGGCCTTATAACAAAAAGTGGAGCACTATGTTAAGTTTAGCTTTATCTTTCCAAAAAGGTAACAATATTTACTCTGATGCTCTTCTTTTATTTATTTATTTATCTAATAATTTTTTAATTTTGTTACCATTAATCTACAATTACATGAAGAACATTATGTTTACTAGGCTCCCCTCTTCAAGTCCCCCCTACAAACCCCATTACAGTCACTGTCTATCAGCGTAGTAAGATGTTGTAGAATCACTACTTTTCTTCTCTATGTTGCACAGCCCTCCCAATGCTCCCCACCTAAATTATACATGCTTATCATAATTCCCCCTTTTTGTTTCCCCGCCCTTATCCCTCCTGTCCCACCCATCTTCCCCAGTCCCTTTTCCTTTGGTACTGCTTGTACATTCTTGGGTTCATGTGATTCTGCTGCTGTTTTGTTCCTTCAGTTTTTCTTTGTTCTTACATTCCACATGAGTGAAATCATTTGATGCTTGTCTTTCTCCACCTGGCTTATTTCACTGAGCATAATACCCTCTAGCTCCATCCATGTTGTTGCAAATGGTAGGATTTGTTTTCTTCTTATGACTGAATAATATTCCATTGTGTATATGTACCACATCTTCCTTGTCCATTCATCTACTGATGCACACTTAGTTTGCTTCCATTTCTTGCCTATTGTAAATAGTGCTGCGATAAACATAGGGGTGCATCTGTCTTTTTCAAACTGGGCTGCTGCATTCTTAGGGTAAATTCCTAGAAGTAGATTGTTGAGTATTTTTGCATGTATATTTGTCAACGATATTGGTCTGTAATTTTATTTTTTCCAGGCTTTGGATGGTTTTGGTATTAAGGTGATGCTGGCTTCGTAGAATGAGTTTGGAAGTATTCCTTCCTCTTCTACATTTTGGAAAAGTTTAAGGAGGATGACTATTATATCTACACTGCATGTTTGATTAAAGTCATCGGCTAAGCCATCTGGTTCAGGTGTTTTGTTCTCAGGTAGTTTTTTCATTAGCAGTACAATGTTGTTGCTAGTAATTGATCTGTTCAGATTTTCTGTTCTTTCTGGGTGAGCCTTGGAGGGTTTCATTTTTCTATAAAGTTGTTCATTTCTTGTAGGTTATCCAGTTAGCATATACATTTTCATAGTTTTCTCTAATAATTCTTTGTATTTCTGTGGTTTCTGTAGTGATTTTTTCTTCCTCATTTCTGATTCTGTTTATGTGTGCAGGCTCTCTTTTTTTCTTGATTAGTCTGGCAAGGGATTTGTCTGTTTTGCTTATTTTCTCAAAGAAACAGCTCCTGCTTTCATTGATTCTTTGTATGGCTTTTTCTTCTCGATTTTCTTTATTTCTGCCCTAGTCTTTATTATGTTCCTCCTTCTTCTGACTTTGGGCCTCATTTGTTCTTCTTTTTTTAGTTGTGATAATTGTGAATTTATACTGTTCATATGGGATTGTTCTTCCCTGAGGTAGGCCTGTATTGCAGTATACTTCCCTCATAGCACCACCTTGTCTGTGTCCCACAGATTTTGCGTCATTGAATTATTGTGTCATTTGTCTCCACATATTGCTTGATTTCTGTTTTTATTTGGTCATTGATGTGTTGGTTATTTAGGAGCATGTTGTTAAGTCTCCACATGATGGTATGCTTTTTCATTTTATTCATGCAAGTTATTTCTAGTTTCATACCCTTGTGGTGTGAGAAGCTGCATCATTTCTGGGGGCTCATCTGGGATAATTTCAGAGGTGAGTATCAGCATCCCAGCCTGCCTTTTCTTTCACTGTCTTTATAGAAGGAAGCCGTCTATGGCACAGAACATTGGGCACTCGTCAGCCACTTAAATGGGACTAGCCCAGCTGCCGATCTCAAAGTCTCGAGTGACAGGTTCCCCTGTGTCTCCCTCAGTGGATCCCCCATCTCCCTTGGGAGCCAGGAATGTCACCTGAGTGGAGGCCAGGATTCCCCTTGAGAGGCATCTCCTTGGATGCGAGGCACTGAGGAAGGCCATGGGCAACTGCCAGAGTCTAGGCTGAGGCTATACTTCTGCGGCTCCTTAAAGGCCCGCATGTCTGGAATCAGACTCCGGCAGCCCAACTGGGTATCCATGAGGAGTGTCTCTCTTTCTGTCTCTCTTTCACTTACAGTCTGGTTCTTAAGGCTGCTCTGGCCTCTTTGTGAGGCAGGGGGCATCCCTAACTCTCTTCTAACTTCATCAATGTCACAGAACCCAATGCTCACCACCACAAGTTACGAGATCTTCGTGTCACTTTTATTCCTGACTAAATGCTGTTGTGTGTATGTCCTAAAAGTGTGTGTGGACACCAGTTATCCACTTAAAAGACAATCATCATTGTCTACCAGTCTTAAGTCTCGTGTGAAAGGTTTCCCAGTGTCTGCCACTCGTTGGTCCCTCGCCTCTGGATGGACAGGTATGTCAGGGAGTGGCAGAGCAAATCTCTTCCTTTCCTCTCCTGAACTGCAGACTGCGAGGGCAGACCAGACTAGTAGACGGCTTGTGACTCTGACCAAGGCTCTGGCAGTGAGAGGTCACACAGTCCCTGCACTTATCAGACAGGCAGGGGGCTCTCAAGGAATGATCCAGAGTGTACTATGCTAAAGCTTGTGCAGAGAAAAGTAGGATCTAGATTAGAACTCCCAAAAGGCATAAAGTAGGAGCACACTGGTAAGGTCGCACTAAAAATCCAGAGCTCTGAGGTGACTCTTGCTTAGTAGGAAGGCAAGAGGGAAATAAAGGCAAGGTGCAGGCCATGGTGGTTAGCAGTGGTGAAGCCCAGTAGGCCTGGCAGAGGAGGTGATCGACCACTGTCACCCAGGCTACAAGGCGAGGGTACACCCTCATGGAGAGAGAGGCTGACCAGGTGCTGGATGTGAGGCCCCACAGAGGGAGCACCCTGGCTTGCCTGTGGGGTCCGAGGCAGGTGCAGGCCCAGTAGGTCTTTGTGCCTGTGCACTGATGTCACCCCCATGGCCCTGCCTGGTGGCCCATCTCCAGAGTGTATGGGTAGTCACAGGTAAGGGAGTCACCTTTTGGGGATACCTAGGCCTAGTTTGGATTAGTGGCCCTTGAGCTTGCTGAGGTGGCAGGCCAGCTAGCTTGCTGGGAAATTGCTTCCCTCTCTTCTGTCAAGGTGGAGGTGGTATTTCACTACATTTAGGCATTTAGGTTTGAGTGAGTTCTATTTGAAATGGAATTGTAGCTTTTAGAGCTATGTTTTTTTTTTGTTTGTATGAAAAAGGTGCTGAGCCTAAAGAGTTGGGTGAAGGTGGCAGGAATTCTAAGAATATTTATGTCCTTGCATTTCTATTTAGGGAAATGATTGTGAAGTAATTTTTTACACATGTATGAAAGTGATGAGTAAAGTCACATCAATCATGTCGAGATGAAGTGATGTAGTAGAAATAAAGCCCCTACACCTTGGCCTAATAGACAGGAGACACACCATTGGTGCTCTTTGCTCTCCTGTCCTGGTTTATTACATTAACTAACTTCATAGTTCAGAGTGGTCCCAACCACATTTCAAGCAAAATCTTTCTAAAACTGCATAGAAACACTTGGCAAGATATTCCCAGAGGCTAGTGGAAAAATTACTCTTTCTGATCACTGTTTGTTTTCCAGGTGTTCTCTCTGTCCCACGTTTCTTTCCTATTTTTGCATTTCCTGTGATTGTAGACTGAGAGGGGCAGTGGGGTGCATCTCTGCTAGATGTGCCTTTGGGTCTGTTGAGGGGCCGTGCTTCTGTGGTGATGGCAGTCCTCTTACCTTAAACATAGCTTGTCCTCTGACGTATTCATGCAGGGTTACTTCTCTTATGCAATCAAAAGTGTAGGAAAATGATTAGATTTTTATGTTCTGAGTTGTATTTCAGATCTAACCCAGTTTCTTAGGCACGTTATATGTTCCTTTTGAATTGTAAGCATAAAGCAATGGATCACTTTTTGTGTTAACCTACATCATTAGGTATAAAGAATTACATCAACTTGTAAGTTTTATCAAATTGTGGAGCATACCAGTGTTCTAGCTTTGAATAATTATCTGTGATCGCTTAAGAATCACTTACGTCTGGCACACAGTGTATCAACCCCTACTATCATTTGCAGGAATGTCTGCCAGTTCTAATTCTTTGATTTTTTTCACTGTTTGCTCACTTTCACATAGGAACTGATGTTTGAATATGTTTTAGACATTTTCTGATTATAAAATATCGAGATGAAACATTGAATCTCTTCATGGTCACATGTCTGTTCTCGTTATTGTAATCTGAGTATTTGAGTCACAGACAGTTGATTTTGTTTCATTACTACTGAAATATAGAGATATTCTTGGAGTTTGTGAGCCAGTCACACTGGACCACTTTATTTTGTGTTCTTTTAAGCAGTCTTTTGAATATGTTCAGCCATGAAGTGAAATACACACCCATAGTATCTGAATCTCTACATATATTTATGATGACACTTTTTCAGTGGGACCCCAGGACACAGCCATACCAGTGAAACAGTGACTTAAAAAAGACCCTGCAAATGTTATGTGTAATAAGTAAATACGCACATGCATTCTCCATTAAATGTGAAAACTGCAACATAGTTTGGAAATTATCTTCCTGGGTTAATTATTTCTCTGTGACGTAAATGGTATCTTTAAAAAACAAAACAGAACTAGTTGACAATCAAAAATAATAGTAATTTCTAGCAGATAGTTTAAAGGTAATAAGTGTTGAACTATGAAAAGTGTTTTAGTACATTTTTATTTTAAGATGGTTTCAGATTTACAGAAAATTTGCAAAGACGGGGCAGGGTTTCGCAGTTTGCTCAGATCACCTTGCCTCTTCCTACCATCATTACAGTTCTTTGTTACAGTTACAAACAGTGATGCTGCACTGTCACCATCCACCATCCATTCTTTCCCTCAGATTTCCATAGTTGGACCCTTTCTCGAAGATCCAGTTCATGACACCTCAGTACATCCAGTGACCTCTTCTTCTTAGGACACTCTTTGTTGTTGGCATTTCTGAGACATTCTTTGTTTTGGATGATGTTTTCCATTTCAAGATTCTTTGCTATTAATATTGTAGAATTTTTCCCCAATGACACTTACTGTGACATTTCTCTTGTGATTACTTGGAGTTGTGTTTTATGGGGAAGAAGGTCACAGAGGGCAAGTCCAGTTCACAGCACTTCATGTCAAGGGCAAGTGCTCTGAAAGAGACTGATATTGTTGATGTTGTCCCAAATGGCAGGGATTTTTTTCTTTCTTAAACCTGAGTAATATGCCACTGTGTATGTGTGTGTGTATGTGTGTGTGTGATATGTTTATCCATTTATGTATCTACAGAAATTTAGGCTGCTTCTTTATCTTGTCTATTGTAAATAATGCTGTAGTGAACATAGAAGTGCATATATCTTTTCAAATTAATATTTTCACTGTCTTGGGGTAAATACTACAGCAAAATTGCTGGGATATATGAGAGTTTTATTTTGAATTGTTTGAGGAGCCTCCATACTGTTCTTCGCATTGGATATGCCATTTGCCATTCCCAATAATCAAGGGTTGCATTTTCTCCACATCCTTGTCTACTTACCTTTTGTCTTCAGTTCTAACTTCCATTCTAACAGGTTTGAATTGAGATCTCATTGTGGTTTTGATTTTTATATCCCTGACGTTTAGTGATACTGAGACTTGTTTCCTGTCAGTTGTCCATCTACATGTCTTCCTTGGAAAAGTGCCTGTCTAGGTCCTCTGACCATTTCTTTAATTGGATTGTCTTTTCAATAGTAGTTGTAGGAGTACTTTGTATGTTTTATATGTTAACCCCAAATTGAACATATCCTGTGCGAACATCTTCTACCATTCAGTACATTATTCTTCTGTATGGTTGATGGTGTCCTTCGCAGTACAGAGCATTTTAGTTGGATGTGTGAGAAAAATGGCCAGGAGAGGAGGAAAATGGCCCTGGGACTCCTTGGTACAGGAGCCCAATGCTCTGTGATACCAAAACCTGTTGGTGAAGTCCTAGCAGGGGCTAAGGTTAGATTGAGAAGGTATGGAGATGCAGTGGCTGATGGTATTGAGGTGGAAGTTTGGGTGAAAATTGGGTGTTTGATCAGGTTTTTCTTGAGGTGGTTGCATCCCCTTTACCTGAAAGTATTATTGGGATGGATACTATGTCTGACTGGGGTTGGCTTCCCCTGCCTAATACAGTAGAACAGAAGGCATGTAAGCCTGCCCTCAGGCCTGTTTAGTCGGACATGCTAAATTGGGAATGGCTGGAAGGTGACAAACATATCACCATTCTTAGGAGTGACATGCTGGAAGCTGGAGCGCTGGTGTCCACAGATTTGCTGTACAGTAGGTCCTGTCTGGCCTGTGCAAAGGTGGATGGCATATAGAGACTATTCAGGCTTAGCTAAAGTGGGTACTGCCCATAGTCCCAGCAGTTCCAGGCATGGTCTCAGCCATACTGAAAGTACAGCAGGTTGGAGGTGGCTTGTACTCCTGGATGGACCTTGCAAATGCTTTGAACATGCTGAGCTTGAGGCACTGGTGGGGCATCAAAGTGAAATAGTACAAGCAGGTGGTTGTTTACAGGGCTCTGGTGGGGGGGCAAGAAGTGGATGGTGGAGAAGCAATGGAAGAGGGGATCTTGTGAAGATGGGAGCGACAACTAAGGCATAGCTGAGAGCACAGGAGAGGGGAGCATGGTTGAGAAAAACTAACCAATCCCTGAGGAACACTGATGGGATAAGAGCCACATACGTTGGCCGTGCATGACAGCATCTAAGCTCCCAGGGCCAGATGCCAGGTCTTGAGCTTCATTTATTCCAGCCTCTGGCATAGCGCTGGCCATGCAGAAAGTAATTCTAAAATTCACTCTGATTTCTCTGCAGTTTCATTTACTATAATCCTATCATAGTTTAGTATTTGAAATGCTGGTAGGGGATAATCATTTTAAAAAGGTACGATCATGACTTTCATACAAACATAAAACGAACATTTGTAAAGATTCTATTAAATTCGTTAATTAACAAGGGAACCAGTAGATGTCACTAGTACTTTAAGGGAGGATCCAAAGAACAGACACAGAAACAACAGTAGTGCTTAAATGGATTTGCTTATTTTTATTATTATTATTATTTTGGTATCGTTAATGTACAATTACCTAAATAACATTATGGTTACTAGACTCCCCCTATTATCAAGTCCCCTCCCACATACCCCATTACAGTCACTGTCCATCAACGTAGTAAGATGCTAGAGTCATTACTTGTCTTCTCTGTATTTCCTGCCTTTCTCGTGTCCCCTCGCTACATTATGTGTGCTAATCTTTATGCCCCTTTTCCACCTTATCCCTCCCTTCCCACCCACCCTCCGCAGTCCTTTTCCATTTGGTAACTGTCAGTCCATTCTTGGGTTCTGTGAGTCTGCTGCTGTTTTGTTCCTTCAGAAAGATATCTAGAAAATCCCAGTCACTTGAAAATTAAGTAACTTAATAACACGTGAGTTACTTACAATAGCCAAGAAATGGAAGCAACCTAAGTGTCCATCAGTAGATGAATGGATAAAGAAGAGGTGGTGCATATACACAGTAGAATATTATTCAACCATAGGAAGAAAACTAATCCAACCATTTGCAACAACATGGATGGAGTTAGAGGGTATTATGCTCAGTGAAATAAGCCAGGTGGAGAAAGACAGGCACCAAATGATTTCACTCATCTGTGGAGTATAAGAACAAAGAAAAACCTAAAGGAACAAAACAGCCCCAGACTCGCAGAACCCAAGAATGGACTGACAGTTACCAAACGGAAAGGGACTGGGGAGGCGGGTGGGAAGGGAGGGAGAAGGGAAATGAGGGCATTGAGATCAGCACACATAATGCAGGGGGTGCGCGTGGAGGGCGGTACAACACGGAGATGACAAGTAGTGACTCTACAGCATCTCACTACGCAGGACAGTGACTGTAATGGGGTGTGTTGCGGGGACTTGATAACGGGGGTACTCTAGTAACCACATTGTTGCTCATGTGATCGTGGATTAACGACAGCAAAATTAATTAAAATAAATAAGTAAAAAATAACCAGTGGGTCATCTCATGAAAAATTGGAAACTACTTTGAACAAAATGAAAGCACCTGCCTGACAGCCCTCGCGGCCAATGAGCTTGGGGCGCCGCGCTCGGGCCCGCCCCCGACTGGCGGCACTCGCGACCAATGAGGGAGCGGCTCCGTGGAGCAGGCCGCCATTGGGCGCGTGCGCCAAACACGTAACTCCAGCGGCTGCGTTGTAGCCGCCGGCGCCGCCGCCGCCATGTTGAAGAGTCAGAAGCGTTGCGAGCGCCGTTGGGAGGGGCTGCTCCCATTGCTCAGTCCATCCTCCGGCCAGCGATCCCTGTCCGGGCGCCTCTGGCCCGCCGTCCCGTCCGCGCAGCGAGACCGGCGGAGCCTAGATGGCGGACTCGCGCCGTCCTACCGGCGCGCAGGCGCCAGGCCGCACCGACCTCGCCCTCGGCCTCGGATCTCCTCCTTGGGCCGGCTGGGCTCCCAGCGCCGCACTCGCCCCTTCGCGGCTCTCCCGCGGCGGACGGAGGGCGGCGACTGGCTCGGACTTGGAGCCGCCGCCCCGGGCTGACCTGCGCTCGTCCAGCTCTGCCGCCTCCAGCCTGTCGCCGTCAGACCTGCGGCGGAGCGTCTAGATAGGGCCCCTCTTCAGGGGTGAAGGCGACAGCGACGGCTCTGCGGGCCTTAAGGTACGTGGCCGCGGGGCCCGGAGTGGGAAGGCCGTGCGAGGTCGGCGGGCGGCGCGTGGCCCGCGGGGTCGTGCGGGCGGCCAGCACGGGTGGGGGACTCGCGGGGCCCGGCCTGGGGTCAGGAGTTGGCGCACTCCGCAAAGGGGCCGCCCGGGAAGGGAGGGAGCGGTGTAGGAGGGCCCGGGGCGGACGCCCCACCGGCCTGCGAAGTTTGCCGGGGTGGGGATAAAGGGGCCCGCTGGAGCCGCTGCTCCTCCGTCCGGCCCGGATGATGAGAGCGGCTGCTCTCCGCCCCGCGGCGCGCGTCTGCCTGGCCCGGTGTCGCGCTGCCGCCCGGGCCGGGGCTCCAGGCAGAGGGGCCGGGCTGGGCCGGGCAGATGGGGAGGCTGGCGGACGCCCTGACGTGTGTGGCTTTTCTCGGCGGGGGCCTCGAGGGCGCGGGCCGGGTGGGCTGAGGTTCAAGTGTGACCCGCGGTGGGGCAGCTTTAGAATTAGAAGTTTTTCATGAGGCACCTCCTGTATTTTTTTTTGAATCAAGTTTCTTTACTTTGGTCTGGGAACTGACAGTGCATTCTCTTGTATTTAGAAACTCCTATCTTTCTATCTTTTCTGTTTGTAATCTTCAGTTGGGTAATTTATAACTAGCCACAGAGATTCTGAGACAGGGACCGTGGGTGTAGTCACAGTAGAGTGGGGGCCTCTGGAAAAATACCCCTACCAAAATTCCATGTTAAACAATTCAGCAAAGTCAGGATCACATTAATTCTCTAAAGTAAAATACCAAATTACGAGTATAAGCATTCTTCAGTGAAGATTATTTAAAACTAAAAAGCCAGGAGTAACCTGTCCTGGAATGTTTGATTAAACATCCCCCAGATAAGAAAATACCTCCACATAGCCCATGACTTCATTGTGTCAATTTAATGAGGCTGTTGTGACATTTACTTTAGCCGCTAAAAGGTCCAGCTTATCTTTAACATTGCCCAGATGCTGCTTTTCCTCCTCTAGCCCCAATCACGTACTATATAACCTGGGCAATTAATATGGCAAGTAAGCTCAGCCACAGACAACATACTAAAAGGCAGGAAGCACCCCATCCTAAGGATAAGATTGCATTTTTACACCCAGCAAGTTCAATAGATCATGTCTTCATTGTGTCAATTAAATGAGGCTGTTGTGAAATTTACTTAAGCCCAGTAAAAGGCCCAGTTTACCTTTAACTTTGCCCAGATGCTGCTTTTCCTCCTCCAGCCCCTAATCAAGTAATGTATAACCTGGGCAATTAATATGGCAAGTAAGCCCAGCCACAGACAACATAGTAAAAGGCAGGAAGCATCCCATCTTAAAGATGAGATTGCATTTTAACACCCAGGCAGTTGAGAAGTAAGATTCTTTTTATTATTATTATTAAAGTATTGTGATATACACCCCTATGAGAGTTTCACATGAAAAAACAATGTGGTTACTACATTCACCCATATTATCTAGACGCCACCCCCATTACCCCAGTGCAGTCACTGTCCATCAGTGTAGTAAGATGCCACAGATTCACTATTTGCCCAGAAGTAACTAAGTTGCTCTTGGCGTTTTGAGCTTTGATTGATTAATTTTGGGTCTTTTTAGTGGACTTTCTGGCCTTTTTCTCTTTCCACCTCGCTACAGCTATTTTCCTGCCTAACAAGTAGGTTTCCTTTTTGTCTTTTAGAGGGTTTCATTTCCTGCCCAGAAGCCATTTAGTTTGATGTAGCCACACTTGTTTACTTTTGCTTTTGTTTCCCCTGCCTGGGGAGACATACGCAGAAAAAGTTTGCTGAAACCGACATCCAAGCGCTTACTACCTATTCTTTCTCTCCAGAGTTCTATGGTTTCAAGTGTTATATTTGTCAAAACAAACAAAAAACTGTTTCATCCCCCCACTAAACCTGAGACTATTCGTACTTTTTGATTTTCATCCTCTTCTATGTTCTCCAGAGACTTGTTTCATTGATCATTCATAAGACATACCCATTTCCTTTTTTCACTGGTTTATTAGGATTGCTCTGTCTTAAAAATGATGAATAGAAGTAAATAAACATAACTTTTTCTTTCCTCAGGTGGTTGTGTTTATATACTAAAGATACATGTCCATGTTAATATGTGTAGCTCTAGTTCATTCATTTTAACTGGTATATACTAATTTGTTTTATAAACATACCACAGCCTCTTAATTTATTTTTCCAATATTTCAGTATACAAATAGTGCTGAAATTTACATTTTTGTAAATGACCTCTTGTGCACATGGATGAGAACTTTTCTGGATTCTATATCTGGAAGTGGAATTGCTGTGATGGGAATGGCATTCAGCTTTGATTTTACTATGTACTGCTTAATATTTTTAGACAGTGTTGATACCCGTTGGCACCACCAGTGCGTAAGAGATTTCCTGCTCTACATTTTTGCCAATCTTTGGGAGTTCCTTGTTTTTTGCCTTCCCACTTTCTCTATATAGAACTTGCTATGAAGTCCAGTAGATTTTACTTCAACAATTTTTTATTTCTAGCTCTTCTTTGCCCAGCCACGAAGTGAGAAAAATTTTTGATTCATTTTATCTCGTATTCCTAATCATCTCTGTATTTTTGACTCTACTGCTACAACCTTAGATGAGACCCTTACTTGTTTCCTAAACTATTGCACCAGAGTGAATATTGTAGTCTCTCTATTGGAAATCTCTTCCTGCTCCAATCCATCCTGCTTAAAAGTGCTAGATCAGTATTTCTCATGTAAGTAGTTTACCATTGTTTGCAGTGTTAAATTTAAACACTTAATGTGGTATTCAGGGTTATCTATTATAAGGTCCTAAACTACCTTTTCAACCACTATTTTCTGCATATGGTCTATACACAGCCAGACTAGATTACCTGCATTTATTAATTCATTCAAATAGCTGACATTTAATGCTCTTACTATATTATACAGGTATAGTCTCTGATGATGTAAATAGAATCCTACTTTTATTGAGAGAGTTAAAGGTACCTTATTTTACAAAATGCTTATCAGAGTTATTTAGTAACTCAGGATTTTTTAATATAAATTATTGGTGCTTCCTAAGGAGATTCTAAGATGTTTAGCAAATATTCTAGCTTAGTGAGATTAATGAAGTGAGACTTAACAGTAGTGCCTATGTAGTGCCTCTATTTAATTTATAACAATGTCATATATTGGATACCTAGTATGTGCAAATAACTGGGCTAATTCTGTTGTAAGAGAGGTAAACTTTCACCTTTTTAGAGTTCTTTTGCCTGGGCCTGGGGGTTAAACTGACATAAGAGCTCAACAGGAGGAAAGCATACAAATTTATGTGGTACAAGTTTTGTGTGACATGGACGTCTGCATAAGGAACAAAGAGTCAGTATTTGAAGATAGTGGCTTGTATAATAGTGGTAGCAGTCAAATTCTGAATGTTTATAAGGTACAAAAAAGTTTCTTTGATTGGGTGGATATGTGATATGAGAAAACGAGAAGACAAGATGAATCCCAATTTGACTTTCTGGCTGAGCAACTGGCAAGATGGTGTTGTCATCAACTGTGAGATGTTGAAGTTTGTCAGATGGAGCAGGTTTGGGATAGGAATGGGGAATTCAGGAGTTTGGTTTTGGATATAGTAGGTGTTTAAGTGTCTAGTAGATACACAAGTGGAGATTGTTGAAAACTTTCCAGAGGAATACCATCTAAATCGAGGTTGAAGAATAAATTGGACATACCAAAGAGGTGATTTATGATGAGATTTGAAAGCATTCTTTATACACTTAAATGAATCTTGGCATTATCTACTTTACGCATTCTCTATTTTACTACTACATGGTAATATCTAAACATCTAAAGAGTATTATTTAAAAAGCAATAAGATTTTTTATCTCAACAAATTATTCTGGGTCAAGTTTTCAGAGTATTTCAGCGGCTGCTGTATCCATAAGTTGTACTGGGTGCTTTTACATATATTGATTTTTACCATAGTTCCTTAACAAAACATGACTCCTATTTTACATTTGGAGAAACTGGGTCTGAGAGAGATTAACATTGCCAGAGGTCAGTGATATATTAAGCGATCAGTGTGGATTAAAATGTAGGTCTTTAGATCCTATTGCCCATGTTCCTTATTTTTTAAATGTCTATTTTTTAACTTTGTGAATTTTTAAACTTTTGTTTAATGTTGCAAGGAAGTGGAGTCCTATCATTGGTTATTATTTTTTGAACTGCAGCTGTCAGTACAGTTGGCTCTTACAGAAGCTCCTCTTCCCCCAGCCTCCATTCCCACGTGTAGTGCTTAATACGTACTTAGAAAACCACAGCTGCTGTCATCGTCGTCTTTATCTCCCCCTCTAGCATGTTGTGGCCTGGGCAATAGCAAATCAAGCTTATTGGAATCGTGTAAATTATAAAACCTCAGAGATTAAGGACTTCCTAATTAATGAACCATTAGTTTTAACGCATGTATTTTGTCTGACAGAAGCCATTTTTTGTTTCTTTCCCTTTATTGGCTGTTTTCTGGGGAGGTGAGTTTGATAAAGAGCTGTTTTTCTGACTGGAAAAGCAATATTCTCTGAGATGCCAATGGCTATTTTCACTGTGAAATTGAACATAAGTCCTTCTATTTCAGTAGGAAATGGGTATATTGGTGTCCATTGAAACGTTTGCTTTTGCGGTAATGATGCCATATTTCAAATACTTAAAACGTTTGCCTTTAGATCAAAATTATGTCTTAAATTTCATGAAACTTGATACTGTATGTATTTATATGTTTTGAAAGACATACTTAAGAGCAAGTAATTTCAGATATTCTTCAGACAAGAAATATTAAAGCCCTGCTGTGGATTCACAAAGCCTATAATTTAGGACATAGGTAGGAAATTCACCTAGCCTTTATGTTTCTGTTCTGTAAGTATATGGCTTTATTTCAAGTGTACTGGTTTTTACATTTAAAAACATTTTATGCTGTTTTTCAAAGAAAGAAAAAATACATATTCATCCATCTTTTTCCTTTCTTTAAAGTCTACTCTTTCATTATTTTACCCCAAATACTTGAGTATAATTTAAGTTCACTGTAATCATTAAATGAACTTTTTAAGTAAACAAAAATACTCATTGGCCCCAAAACACCCTTCTTTATTGTAACTAAATAATCTGTGTAATTTCATATTTTAGTTAATTCCATCCAGGAGTAGAAGTATATATCCTGAACATTTCTACTTATACATAAAAAATATCAGTACATGTGCTGAATGTTTGTGTATTCTTTGACTATTTTGTTTTAATTTTTTAAGTGTAGGGTTTTGTCTTTAATTCAGTTGGGGAAAAAGAAAAATGACAAGTCAATCAGAAAATTTTCTGTAGAAAATATCTTATTTTTAAAAATAATTTTACTGAACTAAATCTGTTACATCCCTTATTAATTGGAGAGCCCAAGTAATGAATATTCTGATTATTTTTTCCCAGAATTCTTTCTCTTAACGTAATTGAAATTTTTACTTCATGTATTTGTACAAGTATAAAATTGAATTATTTTTGATGATTTGAAGAAGGCAGAGGGCTTCTGGATCCTGATTTAAGAGTGAGCTGTTATTAATCTTGTTTGAAAAATAGTAAAAACAAAAATTAAATATGGGTCTTAATTTGATAATTTGAGCAACGAAACTAGTTTTGGAAACAAAGCATAATGAAATAATTAAGGTGTAATGGTAATTAAAAAACACCAGATATTTGTCATATGGGGGATAAAATTAATTGCTAAGTGAGTGATAGGAAAAGGTATAATACCAGGAGTTGAGATAAAAGAATGGTGGTCACTAGATTGAGTGGTGAAGGATCCTTTAAGGAAAAGGATCCTGAGCTTCAAGCATTGAAGAACATCAAACATATAGTTTTATAACATCTTTATCAAGGTATAATTTACATACAAGGCAGGTCTGCGGGGGCGACTTGTTGATCTGGGCAGTCTAGTAACCTTAATGTTGCTATGTAATTGTAGATTGGATATTGTGAATAGTGCTGCCATAAATATAGGGGTGCAGATGTCTTTCTTGAACTGGGCTTCTGCATTCCTTATGTATGTATGTTTGTGTATATGTATGTGTGTATGTATGTATTTATCCATCCATGCATCCATTCATTCATTCATCCATTTATTATCTGTCTACCTACCTATCTGTGTATCTTTCTGTCATTACTGTACAACTAGATGAGTAACATTATGTTTACTAGACTCCTCCCATCACGCACGTGCCGCCAAATACCCCATTGCAGTCACTGTCCATGAGCATAGTAAGGTACTGTAGAATCCCTACTTGTGTTTTCTGTGTTTTATTGCCCTGAATGTGACACCCCTCCCACATTATATATTCTTATTCTAATGTGTCCTTACTTCCCCCCTCCCTAAAGGTAAGTAACTCTAATGTTTGGTAAGATGATGCAGCTCCGCACGGCTGGGCAGTGCCCCGCCCCGCCACCCCCTGTGGGTGGAGTTTGTATGCGGAGCACTGTTGCCTGGAGATTCCATGATGTCACAGTGGTGCCTCGGTCCTAGAGACATAATGTGTGTGCTGAGAGGAGCAGTTGTGATTAAGGTGAGGTGAACCCTGACCAACTTGACAGCATCAGGGTAAATGGAATCCAGAGCCAAGGTACAGTGTGTTCCTTTTCATTTTGTTCTCACTATTTCACAGTTACATGAACAACATTATGGTTCCTAGACTACCCCCACTGTCAAGTCCCCTCGACGTAGCCCGTAAGAGTCGCTGTCCATCAGCACAGAATATGCTGTAGTTGTGCTGCTTATCATCGCTATGTTATACGGACCTCCCTAAGCTTGCCGCTGGGCCACACCCTGTGTGCCACTCATAATGCCCCATTTTCCCTCTCTCCCTTCCCTCCTAAGCCATCCTCCTCAGTCCCATTCCCTTTGGTAACTGTGAGTCCATTCTTGGGTTCGGTGCAGCTGCTACTGTCCTTTTCTATCACTCCTTTTCTTTTTTCTATTACTCCACGGGTGAGTGAAATCAGTTGACACTTGTCTTTCTCTGCGTGGCTTATTTCGCTGAGCATGATACCCTCTACCTCCCTCCATGTTGTAGCACATGGTAGGATTGGTTTCTGCATATGGCAGAATAATATTCCACTTTTCATCCTCTGATAGACACTTACCTTGTCTGTTGTTGTGGAGAGTGCTGTGATAATTATACGGGTGCACAGGTCTTTTTTAAACTGGGCTGCTTTATTCTAGTGTTTATTTCTGTATGTCCGGATGTATGAATATATTTAGTTCATTACTCACTTGTATATCTGTTATTTATTTATTTATTTATCATTAGTCTTCATCTACGTGAGTCTCATGTAGTTTAGTAAACTGCCCCCCACAATGAGATGCCCCCAGATACCTCATTGCAGTCACTGTCCATGAGCATATTAAGATGCTGTAGAATCCCTTGTTGTCTTCTCTGTGTCGTACGTCCCTCCCCGTGCCCACCCTTCTGCTTTATGCATGCCAAAGGTAATGTGCACATTCGCCCCTGCTCCGCCTGACATTTTCCTCCGTTCCCACCTGTCCACCTCCATCCCTTTCCCTTCGGTAACTGTTAGTCCACTCTTGTGGTGCCGTTTTTCTTCTTCGGCTGTCTCTTGGTTCCCCTCCTGCACAGGCGAGTGATATCATTTGATACTTGTGTTTCTCCACCTGCCTGCCTTATTACACTGAGTATGATGCCCTCTCACAGCATCCGTGTTTCTGCCAATGGTGGGATTTGTTTTCCTATGACTGAATAATATTCCATTGTTCATCTACTGATGAACACTGAGCTTGGCTATTGAGAATAGTGCTGTGGTCATCATAGGGATGCACGTGTCGCTTTTAAACTGGGGGCGGCAATGTCTCATTCATTCATTCATCTGTTTATTCATTTATTTTTTTATCATGAATCTACAATTATGTGGATAACATCATGTTTATTACACTCCCCCCATCACCAACGTAGGAATGGTTAAGGGACTAAGAAGGCTGGTTGTGAAGGACGGTTGCAGGCTGGTAAGGGGGCATTACGATTAGCTCACATAATGTGGGGGGGAATTCTATAGGGAAGGCAGTATAGTTCAGAGAATTCAAGCAGTGATTCTGTAGGATCTTACTATGCTGGTGAACAGTGAGTGTAATGGGGTCCGGGGGGAGACTTGATGATCTGGGCAGTCTAGTAACCTTGATGTTCCTTATGTAATTGTAGATTGGTTATTGTGAATAGTGCTGCCATAAATTTAGGGGTGCAGATGTCTTTCTAGAACTGGGCTGCTGCGTTCTTTATGTATGTATGTTTGTATGTATGTATGTGTGTATGTATGTATTCATCCATCCATGCATCCATTCATTCATTCATTCATTTATTATCTGTCTACCTATCTATCCATGGATGTTTCTGTCATTAATGCCCATTAGAGGAGTTCCATTATGTTTACAAGACTCCCCCCATCACGCACGTGCCCCCAGATACCCCATTGCAGTCACTGTCCATGAGCATAGTAAGATACTGTAGAATCCCTACTTGTCTTTTCTGTGTTTTTCCGCCCTGTCTGTGACACCCCTCCCACATTATATATTCTTCTTCTAATGTGTCCTTACTTCGCCCCTCCCTAATCCCTCCATTCCCACCCATACACCTCAGTCTCTTTCCCTCTGTTAACTTTTAGTCTATTCTTGGGTTTTCTGAGACTGCTGCTGTTTCCTTCTTCAGTTTTTTGTTTGTTCTGATACTGTAATGATGAGTGATATCATTATACATATATAGATATTTATATATATATATATATATGTATGTATGTAGGTAAGTAACTCTAATGTTTGCTAAGATGATGCCGCTCCGCACCGCTGGGCACTGCCCCCCCCCCCCGTTGGTGGAGTTTGTAAGCGCAGCACTGTTGCCTGGAGATTCCACGATGTCACAGTGGTGCCTCTGTCCTAGAGACATAATGTGTATGCTGAGAGGAGCAGGTGTGATTCGGGTGAGGTGGACACTGACCAAATTGACAGCATCAGGCTAAATGGAATCCAGAGCCAAGGTACTGTGTGTTCCTTTTCATTTTGTTGTCACTACTTCAAAGTTACATGAACAACATTATGGTTCCTAGGCTACCCCTACTGTCAAGTCCCCACCACGTACCCGTAAGAGTCGCTGTCCAACAGCCCAGGAATATGCTGTAGAAGTGCTGCTGATCATCGCTATGTTATACGGACCTACGTAAGCTTGCCGCCGGGCCACACCCTGTGTGCCACTCATAGTGCCCCATTTTCCCTCTCTCCCTTTTCTCCTAACCCATCCTACTCAGTCCCATTCCCTTTGGTAACTGTGGGTCCATTCTTGGGTTCGGTGCGGCTTCTACTGTCCTTTTCTATCACACCTTTTCTTTTTTCTGCTACTCCACAGGTGAGTGAAATCAGTTGACACTTGTCTTTGTCTGCGTGGCTTATTTCGCGGAGCATGATACCCTCTACCTCCCTCCATGTTGTTGCACATGGTAGGATTGGTTTCTGCATATGGCAGAATAATATTCCACTTTTCATCCTCTGATAGACACTTACCTTGTCTGTTGTTGTGGACAGTGCTGTGATAATTATACGGGTGCACAGGTCTTTTTTAAACTGGGCTGCTTTATTCTAGTGTTTATTTCTGTATGTCCGGATGTTTGAATATATTTAGTTAGTTCATTACTCCCTTGCATATCTGTTATTTATTTATTTATTCATCATTAGTCTTCATCTACGTGAGTCTCATGTAGTTTAGTAAACTGCCCCCCACAATGAGATGCCCCCAGATACCTCATTGCAGTCACTGTCCATGAGCATATTAAGATGCTGTAGAATCCCTTGTTGTCTTCTCTGTGTCGTACGTCCCTCCCCGTGCCCACCCTTCTGCTTTATGCATGCCAAAGGTAATGTGCACATTCGCCCCCGCTCCGCCTGACATTTTCCTCCGTTCCCACCTGTCCACCTCCATCCCTTTCCCTTCGGTAACTGTTAGTCCACTCTTGCGGTGCCGTTTTTCTTCTTCGGCTGTCTCTTGGTTCCCCTCCTGCACAGGCGAGTGATATCATTTGATACTTGTGTTTCTCCACCTGCCTGCCTTATTACCCTGAGTATGATGCACTCTCACACCATCCGTGTTTCTGCAAATGGTGGGATTTGTTTTCCTATGACTGAATAATATTCCATTGTTCACCTACTGATGGACACTGAGCTTGGCTATTGAGAATAGTGCTGTGGTCATCATAGGGATGCACGTGTCGCTTTTGAACTGGGGGCGGCAATGTCTCATTCATTCATTCATCTGTTTATTCATTTATTTTTTTATCATGAATCTACAATTATGTGGATAACATCATGTTTATTACACTCCCCCCATCACCAACGTAGGAATGGTTAAGGGACTAAGAAGGCTGGTTGTGAAGGACGGTTGCAGGCTGGTAAGGGGGCATTACGATTAGCTCACATAATGTGGGGGGGAATTCTATAGGGAAGGCAGTATAGTTCAGAGAATTCAAGCAGTGATTCTGTAGGATGTTACTATGCTGGTGAACAGTGAGTGTAATGGGGTCTGGGGGGAGACTTGATGATCTGGGCAGTCTAGTAACCTTGATGTTCCTTATGTAATTGTAGATTGGTTATTGTGAATAGTGCTGCCATAAATTTAGGGGTGCAGATGTCTTTCTAGAACTGGGCTGCTGCGTTCTTTATGTATGTATGTTTGTATGTATGTATGTGTGTATGTATGTATTCATCCATCCATGCATCCATTCATTCATTCATTCATTTATTATCTGTCTACCTATCTATCCATGGATGTTTCTGTCATTAATGCCCATTAGAGGAGTTCCATTATGTTTACAAGACTCCCCCCATCACGCACGTGCCCCCAGATACCCCATTGCAGTCACTGTCCATGAGCATAGTAAGATACTGTAGAATCCCTACTTGTCTTTTCTGTGTTTTTCCGCCCTGTCTGTGACACCCCTCCCACATTATATATTCTTCTTCTAATGTGTCCTTACTTCGCCCCTCCCTAATCCCTCCATTCCCACCCATACACCTCAGTCTCTTTCCCTCTGTTAACTTTTAGTCCATTCTTGGGTTTTCTGAGACTGCTGCTGTTTCCTTCTTCAGTTTTTTGTTTGTTCTGATACTGTAATGATGAGTGATATCATTATACATATATAGATATTTATATATATATATATATATGTATGTATGTAGGTAAGTAACTCTAATGTTTGCTAAGATGATGCCGCTCCGCACGGCCGGGCACTGCCCCCCCCTCCCGTGGGTGGTGTTTGTAAGCGCAGCACTGTTGCCTGGAGATTCCACGATGTCACAGTGGTGCCTCTGTCCTAGAGACATAATGTGTATGCTGAGAGGAGCAGGTGTGATTCGGGTGAGGTGGACACTGACCAACTTGACAGCATCAGGCTAAATGGAATCCAGAGCCAAGGTACTGTGTGTTCCTTTTCATTTTGTTGTCACTACTTCAAAGTTACATGAACAACATTATGGTTCCTAGGCTACCCCTACTGTCAAGTCCCCACCACGTACCCGTAAGAGTCGCTGTCCAACAGCCCAGGAATATGCTGTAGAAGTGCTGCTGATCATCGCTATGTTATACGGACCTACGTAAGCTTGCCACCGGGCCACACCCTGTGTGCCACTCATAGTGCCCCATTTTCCCTCTCTCCCTTCCCTCCTAACCCATCCTCCTCAGTCCCATTCCCTTTGGTAACTGTGAGTCCATTCTTTGGTTCGTTGCGGCGTCTACTGTCCTTTTCTATCACTCCTTTTCTTTTTTCTGCTACTCCACAGGTGAGTGAAATCAGTTGACACTTGTCTTTGTCTGCGTGGCTTATTTCGCGGAGCATGATACCCTCTACCTCCCTCCATGTTGTTGCACATGGTAGGATTGGTTTCTGCATATGGCAGAATAATATTCCACTTTTCATCCTCTGATAGACACTTACCTTGTCTGTTGTTGTGGACAGTGCTGTGATAATTATACGGGTGCACAGGTCTTTTTTAAACTGGGCTGCTGTATTCTAGTGTTTATTTCTGTATGTCCGGATGTTTGAATATATGTAGTTAGTTCATTACTCCCTTGCATATCTGTTATTTATTTATTTATTTATCATTAGTCTTCATCTACGTGAGTCTCATGTAGTTTAGTTATCTGCCCCCCACAATGAGATGCCCCCACATACCTCATTGCAGTCACTGTCCATGAGCATATTAAGATGCTGTAGAATCCCTTGTTGTCTTCTCTGTGTCGTACGTCCCTCCCCGTGCCCACCCTTCTGCTTTATGCATGCCAAAGGTAATGTGCACATTCGCCCCCGCTCCGCCTGACATTTTCCTCCGTTCCCACCTGTCCACCTCCATCCCTTTCCCTTCCGTAACTGTTAGTCCACTCTTGTGGTGCCGTTTTTCTTCTTCGGCTGTCTCTTGGTTCCCCTCCTGCACAGGCGAGTGATATCATTTGATACTTGTGTTTCTCCACCTGCCTGCCTTATTACACTGAGTATGATGCCCTCTCACACCATCCGTGTTTCTGCAAATGGTGGGATTTGTTTTCCTATGACTGAATAATATTCCATTGTTCATCTACTGATGGACACTGAGCTTGGCTATTGAGAATAGTGCTGTGGTCATCATAGGGATGCACGTGTCGCTTTTAAACTGGGGGCGGCAATGTCTCATTCATTCATTCATCTGTTTATTCATTTATTTTTTTATCATGAATCTACAATTATGTGGATAACATCATGTTTATTACACTCCCCCCATCACCAACGTAGGAATGGTTAAGGGACTAAGAAGGCTGGTTGTGAAGGACGGTTGCAGGCTGGTAAGGGGGCATTACGATTAGCTCACATAATGTGGGGGGGAATTCTATAGGGAAGGCAGTATAGTTCAGAGAATTCAAGCAGTGATTCTGTAGGATCTTACTATGCTGGTGAACAGTGAGTGTAATGGGGTCTGGGGGGCGACTTGATGATCTGGGCAGTCTAGTAACCTTGATGTTCCTTATGTAATTGTAGATTGGTTATTGTGAATAGTGCTGCCCTAAATTTAGGGGTGCAGATGTCTTTCTAGAACTGGGCTGCTGCGTTCTTTATGTATGTATGTTTGTATGTATGTATGTGTGTATGTATGTATTCATCCATCCATGCATCCATTCATTCATTCATTCATTTATTATCTGTCTACCTATCTATCCATGGATGTTTCTGTCATTAATGCCCATTAGAGGAGTTCCATTATGTTTACAAGACTCCCCCCATCACGCACGTGCCCCCAGATACCCCATTGCAGTCACTGTCCATGAGCATAGTAAGATACTGTAGAATCCCTACTTGTATTTTCTGTGTTTTTTCGCCCTGTCTGTGACACCCCTCCCACATTATATATTCTTCTTCTAATGTGTCCTTACTTCGCCCCTCCCTATTCCCTCCATTCCCACCCATACACCTCAGTCTCTTTCCCTCTGTTAACTTTTAGTCCATTCTTGGGTTTTCTGAGACTGCTGCTGTTTCCTTCTTCAGTTTTTTGTTTGTTCTGATACTGTAATGATGAGTGATATCATTATACATATATAGATATTTATATATATATATATATGTATGTATGTAGGTAAGTAACTCTAATGTTTGCTAAGATGATGCCGCTCCGCACGGCGGGGCACTGCCCCCCCCCTCTCGTGGGTGGAGTTTGTAAGCGCAGCACCGTTGCCTGGAGATTCCACGATGTCACAGTGGTGCCTCTGTCCTAGAGACATAATGTGTATGCTGAGAGGAGCAGGTGTGATTCGGGTGAGGTGGACACTGACCAACTTGACAGCATCAGGCTAAATGGAATCCAGAGCCAAGGTACTGTGTGTTCCTTTTCATTTTGTTGTCACTACTTCAAAGTTACATGAACAACATTATGGTTCCTAGGCTACCCCTACTGTCAAGTCCCCACCACGTACCCGTAAGAGTCGCTGTCCAACAGCCCAGGAATATGCTGTAGAAGTGCTGCTGATCATCGCTATGTTATACGGACCTACGTAAGCTTGCCGCCGGGCCACACCCTGTGTGCCACTCATAGTGCCCCATTGTCCCTCTCTCCCTTCCCTCCTAACCCATCCTCCTCAGTCCCATTCCCTTTGGTAACTGTGAGTCCATTCTTGGGTTCGGTGCGGCTTCTACTGTCCTTTTCTATCACACCTTTTCTTTTTTCTGCTACTCCACAGGTGAGTGAAATCAGTTGACACTTGTCTTTGTCTGCGTGGCTTATTTCGCGGAGCATGATACCCTCTACCTCCCTCCATGTTGTTGCACATGGTAGGATTGGTTTCTGCATATGGCAGAATAATATTCCACTTTTCATCCTCTGATAGACACTTACCTTGTCTGTTGTTGTGGACAGTGCTGTGATAATTATACGGGTGCACAGGTCTTTTTTAAACTGGGCTGCTGTATTCTAGTGTTTATTTCTGTATGTCCCGATGTTTGAATATATTTAGTTAGTTCATTACTCCCTTGCATATCTGTTATTTATTTATTTATTTATCATTAGTCTTCATCTACGTGAGTCTCATGTAGTTTAGTAAACTGCCCCCCACAATGAGATGCCCCCAGATACCTCATTGAAGTCACTGTCCATGAGCATATTAAGATGCTGTAGAATCCCTTGTTGTCTTCTCTGTGTCGTACGTCCCTCCCCGTGCCCACCCTTCTGCTTTATGCATGCCAAAGGTAATGTGCACGTTCGCCCCCGCTCCACCTGACATTTTCCTCCGTTCCCACCTGTCCACCTCCATCCCTTTCCCTTCGGTAACTGCTAGTCCACTCTTGTGGTGCCGTTTTTCTTCTTTGGATGTCTCTTGGTTCCCCTCCTGCACAGGCGAGTGATATCATTTGATACTTGTGTTTCTCCACCTGCCTGCCTTATTACACTGAGTATGATGCCGTCTCACAGCATCCGTGTTTCTGCAAATGTTGGGATTTGTTTTCCTATTTCTGAATAATATTCCATTGTTCATCTACTGATGGACACTGAGCTTGGCTATTGAGAATAGTGCTGTGGTCATCATAGGGATGCACGTGTCGCTTTTAAACTGGGGGCGGCAATGTCTCATTCATTCATTCATCTGTTTATTCATTTATTTTTTTATCATGAATCTACAATTATGTGGATAACATCATGTTTATTACACTCCCCCCATCACCAACGTAGGAGTGGTTAAGGGACTAAGAAGGCTGGTTGTGAAGGATGGTTGCAGGCTGGTAAGGGGGCATTACGATTAGCTCACATAATGTGGGGGGGAATTCTATAGGGAAGGCAGTATAGTTCAGAGAATTCAAGCAGTGATTCTGTAGGATCTAACTATGCTGGTGAACAGTGAGTGTAATGGGGTCTGGGGGGCGACTTGATGATCTTAGCAGTCTAGTAACCTTGATGTTCCTTATGTAATTGTAGATTGGTTATTGTGAATAGTGCTGCCATAAATTTAGGTGTGCAGATGTCTTTCTAGAACTGGGCTGCTGCGTTCTTTATGTATGTATGTTTGTATGTATGTATGTTTGTATGTATGTATTCATCCATCCATGCATCCATTCATTCATTCATTCATTCATTTATTATCTGTCTACCTATCTATCCATGGATGTTTCTGTCATTAATGCCCATTAGAGGAGTTCCATTATGTTTACAAGACTCCCCCCATCACGCACGTGCCCCCAGATACCCCATTGCAGTCACTGTCCATGAGCATAGTAAGATAACTGTAGAATCCCTACTTGTCTTTTCTGTGTTTTTCCGCCCTGTCTGTGACACCCCTCCCACGTTATATATTCTTCTTCTAATGTGTCCTTACTTCGCCCCTCCCTAATCCCTCCATTCCCACCCATACACCTCAGTCTCTTTCCCTCTGTTAACTTTTAGTCCATTCTTGGGTTTTCTGAGACTGCTGCTGTTTCCTTCTTCAGTTTTTTGTTTGTTCTGATACTGTAGTGATGAGTGATATCATTATACATATATAGATATTTATATATATATATATATATGTATGTATGTAGGTAAGTAACTCTAATGTTTGCTAAGATGATGCAGCTTCGCACGGCTGGGCACTGCCCCCCCCTCCCCGTGGGTGGAGTTTGTAAGCGCAGCACTGTTGCCTGGAGATTCCACGATGTCACAGTGGTGCCTCTGTCCTAGAGACATAATGTGTATGCTGAGAGGAGCAGGTGTGATTCGGGTGAGGTGGACACTGACCAACTTGACAGCATCAGGCTAAATGGAATCCAGAGCCAAGGTACTGTGTGTTCCTTTTCATTTTGTTGTCACTACTTCAAAGTTACATGAACAACATTATGGTTCCTAGGCTACCCACACAGGCAAGTCCCCACCACGTACCCGTAAGAGTCGCTGTCCAACAGCCCACGAATATGCTGTAGAAGTGCTGCTGATCATCGCTATGTTATACGGTCCTACGTAAGCTTGCCGCCGGGCCACACCCTGTGTGCCACTCATAGTGCCCCATTTTCCCTCTCTCCCTTCCCTCCTAACCCATCCTCTTCAGTCCCATTCCCTTTGGTAACTGTGAGTCCATTCTTTGGTTCGGTGCGGCTTCTACTGTGCTTTTCTATCACTCGTTTTCTTTTTTCTGCTATTCCACAGGTGAGTGAAATCAGTTGACACTTGTCTTTGTCTGCGTGGCTTATTTCGCGGAGCATGATACCCTCTACCTCTCTCCATGTTGTTGCACATGGTAGGATTGGTTTCTGCATATGGCAGAATAATATTCCACTTTTCATCCTCTGATAGACACTTACCTTGTCTGTTGTTGTGGACAGTGCTGTGATAATTATACGGGTGCACAGGTCTTTTTTAAACTGGGCTGCTGTATTCTAGTGTTTATTTCTGTATGTCCGGATGTTTGAATATATTTAGTTAGTTCATTACTCCCTTGCATATCTGTTATTTATTTATTTATTTATCATTAGTCTTCATCTACGTGAGTCTCATGTAGTTTAGTAAACTGCCCCCCACAATGAGATGCCCCCAGATACCTCATTGCAGTCACTGTCCATGAGCGTATTAAGATGCTGTAGAATCCCTTGTTGTCTTCTCTGTGTCGTACGTCCCTCCCCGTGCCCACCCTTCTGCTTTATGCATGCCAAAGGTAATGTGCACATTCGCCCCCGCTCCGCCTGACATTTTCCTCCGTTCCCACCTGTCCACCTCCATCCCTTTCCCTTCGGTAACTGTTAGTCCACTCTTGCGGTGCCGTTTTTCTTCTTCGGCTGTCTCTTGGTTCCCCTCCTGCACAGGCGAGTGATATCATTTGATACTTGTGTTTCTCCACCTGCCTGCCTTATTACACTGAGTATGATGCCGTCTCACACCATCCGTGTTTCTGCATATGGTGGGATTTGTTTTCCTATGACTGAATAATATTCCATTGTTCACCTACTGATGGACACTGAGCTTGGCTATTGAGAATAGTGCTGTGGTCATCATAGGGATGCACGTGTCGCTTTTGAACTGGGGGCGGCAATGTCTCATTCATTCATTCATCTGTTTATTCATTTATTTTTTTATCATGAATCTACAATTATGTGGATAACATCATGTTTATTACACTCCCCCCATCACTAACGTAGGAATGGTTAAGGGACTAAGAAGGCTTGTTGTGAAGGACGGTTGCAGGCTGGTAAGGGGGCATTACGGTTAGCTCACATAATGTGGGGGGGAATTCTATAGGGAAGGCAGTATAGTTCAGAGAATTCAAGCAGTGATTCTGTAGGATCTTACTATGCTGGTGAACAGTGAGTGTAATGGGGTCTGGGGGGCGACTTGATGATCTGGGCAGTCTAGTAACCTTGATGTTCCTTATGTAATTGTAGATTGGTTATTGTGAATAGTGCTGCCCTAAATTTAGGGGTGCAGATGTCTTTCTAGAACTGGGCTGCTGCGTTCTTTATGTATGTATGTTTGTATGTATGTATGTGTGTATGTATGTATTCATCCATCCATGCATCCATTCATTCATTCATTCATTTATTATCTGTCTACCTATCTATCCATGGATGTTTCTGTCATTAATGCCCATTAGAGGAGTTCCATTATGTTTACAAGACTCCCCCCATCACGCACGTGCCCCCTGATACCCCATTGCAGTCACTGTCCATGAGCATAGTAAGATAACTGTAGAATCCCTACTTGTCTTTTCTGTGTTTTTCCGCCCTGTCTGTGACACCCCTCCCACATTATATATTCTTCTTCTAATGTGTCCTTACTTCGCCCCTCCCTAATCCCTCCATTCCCACCCATACACCTCAGTCTCTTTCCCTCTGTTAACTTTTAGTCCATTCTTGGGTTTTCTGAGACTGCTGCTGTTTCCTTCTTCAGTTTTTTGTTTGTTCTGATACTGTAGTGATGAGTGATATCATTATACATATATAGATATTTATATATATATATATGTATGTATGTAGGTAAGTAACTCTAATGTTTGCTAAGATGATGCAGCTTCGCACGGCTGGGCACTGCCCCCCCCTCCCCGTGGGTGGAGTTTGTAAGCGCAGCACTGTAGCCTGGAGATTCCACGATGTCACAGTGGTGCCTCTGTCCTAGAGACATAATGTGTATGCTGAGAGGAGCAGGTGTGATTCCGGTGAGGTGGACACTGACCAACTTGACAGCATCAGGCTAAATGGAATCCAGAGCCAAGGTACTGTGTGTTCCTTTTCATTTTGTTGTCCCTGCTTCAAAGTTACATGAACAACATTATGGTTCCTAGGCTACCCCACTGGCAAGTCCCCACCACGTACCCGTAAGAGTCGCTGTCCAACAGCCCACGAATATGCTGTAGAAGTGCTGCTGATCATCGCTATGTTATACGGTCCTACGTAAGCTTGCCGCCGGGCCACACCCTGTGTGCCACTCATAGTGCCCCATTTTCCCTCTCTCCCTTCCCTCCTAACCCATCCTCTTCAGTCCCATTCCCTTTGGTAACTGTGAGTCCATTCTTTGGTTCGGTGCGGCTTCTACTGTCCTTTTCTATCACTCGTTTTCTTTTTTCTGCTACTCCACAGGTGAGTGAAATCAGTTGACACTTGTCTTTGTCTGCGTGGCTTATTTCGCGGAGCATGATACCCTCTACCTCTCTCCATGTTGTTGCACATGGTAGGATTGGTTTCTGCATATGGCAGAATAATATTCCACTTTTCATCCTCTGATAGACACTTACCTTGTCTGTTGTTGTGGACAGTGCTGTGATAATTATACGGGTGCACAGGTCTTTTTTAAACTGGGCTGCTATATTCTAGTGTTTATTTCTGTATGTCCGGATGTTTGAATATATTTAGTTAGTTCATTACTCCCTTGCATATCTGTTATTTATTTATTTATTCATCATTAGTCTTCATCTACGTGAGTCTCATGTAGTTTAGTAAACTGCCCCCCACAATGAGATGCCCCCAGATACCTCATTGCAGTCACTGTCCATGAGCATATTAAGATGCTGTAGAATCCCTTGTTGTCTTCTCTGTGTCGTACGTCCCTCCCCGTGCCCACCCTTCTGCTTTATGCATGCCAAAGGTAATGTGCACATTCGCCCCCGCTCCGCCTGACATTTTCCTCCGTTCCCACCTGTCCACCTCCATCCCTTTCCCTTCGGTAACTGTTAGTCCACTCTTGCGGTGCCGTTTTTCTTCTTCGGCTGTCTCTTGGTTCCCCTCCTGCACAGGCGAGTGATATCATTTGATACTTGTGTTTCTCCACCTGCCTGCCTTATTACCCTGAGTATGATGCACTCTCACACCATCCGTGTTTCTGCAAATGGTGGGATTTGTTTTCCTATGACTGAATAATATTCCATTGTTCACCTACTGATGGACACTGAGCTTGGCTATTGAGAATAGTGCTGTGGTCATCATAGGGATGCACGTGTCGCTTTTGAACTGGGGGCGGCAATGTCTCATTCATTCATTCATCTGTTTATTCATTTATTTTTTTATCATGAATCTACAATTATGTGGATAACATCATGTTTATTACACTCCCCCCATCACCAACGTAGGAATGGTTAAGGGACTAAGAAGGCTGGTTGTGAAGGACGGTTGCAGGCTGGTAAGGGGGCATTACGATTAGCTCACATAATGTGGGGGGGAATTCTATAGGGAAGGCAGTATAGTTCAGAGAATTCAAGCAGTGATTCTGTAGGATGTTACTATGCTGGTGAACAGTGAGTGTAATGGGGTCTGGGGGGCGACTTGATGATCTGGGCAGTCTAGTAACCTTGATGTTCCTTATGTAATTGTAGATTGGTTATTGTGAATAGTGCTGCCATAAATTTAGGGGTGCAGATGTCTTTCTAGAACTGGGCTGCTGCGTTCTTTATGTATGTATGTTTGTATGTATGTATGTGTGTATGTATGTATTCATCCATCCATGCATCCATTCATTCATTCATTCATTTATTATCTGTCTACCTATCTATCCATGGATGTTTCTGTCATTAATGCCCATTAGAGGAGTTCCATTATGTTTACAAGACTCCCCCCATCACGCACGTGCCCCCAGATACCCCATTGCAGTCACTGTCCATGAGCATAGTAAGATAACTGTAGAATCCCTACTTGTCTTTTCTGTGTTTTTCCGCCCTGTCTGTGACACCCCTCCCACATTATATATTCTTCTTCTAATGTGTCCTTACTTCGCCCCTCCCTAATCCCTCCATTCCCACCCATACACCTCAGTCTCTTTCCCTCTGTTAACTTTTAGTCCATTCTTGGGTTTTCTGAGACTGCTGCTGTTTCCTTCTTCAGTTTTTTGTTTGTTCTGATACTGTAGTGATGAGTGATATCATTATACATATATAGATATTTATATATATATATATATGTATGTATGTAGGTAAGTAACTCTAATGTTTGCTAAGATGATGCAGCTTCGCACGGCTGGGCACTGCCCCCCCCTCCCCGTGGGTGGAGTTTGTAAGCGCAGCACTGTAGCCTGGAGATTCCACGATGTCACAGTGGTGCCTCTGTCCTAGAGACATAATGTGTATGCTGAGAGGAGCAGGTGTGATTCCGGTGAGGTGGACACTGACCAACTTGACAGCATCAGGCTAAATGGAATCCAGAGCCAAGGTACTGTGTGTTCCTTTTCATTTTGTTGTCCCTGCTTCAAAGTTACATGAACAACATTATGGTTCCTAGGCTACCCCCACTGGCAAGTCCCCACCACGTACCCGTAAGAGTCGCTGTCCAACAGCCCACGAATATGCTGTAGTAGAAGTGCTGCTGATCATCGCTATGTTATACGGTCCTACGTAAGCTTGCCGCCGGGCCACACCCTGTGTGCCACTCATAGTGCCCCATTTTCCCTCTCTCCCTTCCCTCCTAACCCATCCTCTTCAGTCCCATTCCCTTTGGTAACTGTGAGTCCATTCTTTGGTTCGGTGCGGCTTCTACTGTGCTTTTCTATCACTCGTTTTCTTTTTTCTGCTACTCCACAGGTGAGTGAAATCAGTTGACACTTGTCTTTGTCTGCGTGGCTTATTTCGCGGAGCATGATACCCTCTACCTCTCTCCATGTTGTTGCACATGGTAGGATTGGTTTCTGCATATGGCAGAATAATATTCCACTTTTCATCCTCTGATAGACACTTACCTTGTCTGTTGTTGTGGACAGTGCTGTGATAATTATACGGGTGCACAGGTCTTTTTTAAACTGGGCTGCTGTATTCTAGTGTTTATTTCTGTATGTCCGGATGTTTGAATATATTTAGTTAGTTCATTACTCCCTTGCATATCTGTTATTTATTTATTTATTCATCATTAGTCTTCATCTACGTGAGTCTCATGTAGTTTAGTAAACTGCCCCCCACAATGAGATGCCCCCAGATACCTCATTGCAGTCACTGTCCATGAGCATATTAAGATGCTGTAGAATCCCTTGTTGTCTTCTCTGTGTCGTACGTCCCTCCCCGTGCCCACCCTTCTGCTTTATGCATGCCAAAGGTAATGTGCACATTCGCCCCCGCTCCGCCTGACATTTTCCTCCGTTCCCACCTGTCCACCTCCATCCCTTTCCCTTCGGTAACTGTTAGTCCACTCTTGCGGTGCCGTTTTTCTTCTTCGGCTGTCTCTTGGTTCCCCTCCTGCACAGGCGAGTGATATCATTTGATACTTGTGTTTCTCCACCTGCCTGCCTTATTACACTGAGTATGATGCCCTCTCACACCATCCGTGTTTCTGCAAATGGTGGGATTTGTTTTCCTATGACTGAATAATATTCCATTGTTCACCTACTGATGGACACTGAGCTTGGCTATTGAGAATAGTGCTGTGGTCATCATAGGGATGCACGTGTCGCTTTTGAACTGGGGGCGGCAATGTCTCATTCATTCATTCATCTGTTTATTCATTTATTTTTTTATCATGAATCTACAATTATGTGGATAACATCATGTTTATTACACTCCCCCCATCACCAACGTAGGAATGGTTAAGGGACTAAGAAGGCTGGTTGTGAAGGACGGTTGCAGGCTGGTAAGGGGGCATTACGATTAGCTCACATAATGTGGGGGGGAATTCTATAGGGAAGGCAGTATAGTTCAGAGAATTCAAGCAGTGATTCTGTAGGATCTTACTATGCTGGTGAACAGTGAGTGTAATGGGGTCTGGGGGGCGACTTGATGATCTGGGCAGTCTAGTAACCTTGATGTTCCTTATGTAATTGTAGATTGGTTATTGTGAATAGTGCTGCCCTAAATTTAGGGGTGCAGATGTCTTTCTAGAACTGGGCTGCTGCGTTCTTTATGTATGTATGTTTGTATGTATGTATGTGTGTATGTATGTATTCATCCATCCATGCATCCATTCATTCATTCATTCATTTATTATCTGTCTACCTATCTATCCATGGATGTTTCTGTCATTAATGCCCATTAGAGGAGTTCCATTATGTTTACAAGACTCCCCCCATCACGCACGTGCCCCCAGATACCCCATTGCAGTCACTGTCCATGAGCATAGTAAGATAACTGTAGAATCCCTACTTGTCTTTTCTGTGTTTTTCCGCCCTGTCTGTGACACCCCTCCCACATTATATATTCTTCTTCTAATGTGTCCTTACTTCGCCCCTCCCTAATCCCTCCATTCCCACCCATACACCTCAGTCTCTTTCCCTCTGTTAACTTTTAGTCCATTCTTGGGTTTTCTGAGACTGCTGCTGTTTCCTTCTTCAGTTTTTTGTTTGTTCTGATACTGTAGTGATGAGTGATATCATTATACATATATAGATATTTATATATATATATATGTATGTATGTAGGTAAGTAACTCTAATGTTTGCTAAGATGATGCAGCTTCGCACGGCTGGGCACTGCCCCCCCCTCCCCGTGGGTGGAGTTTGTAAGCGCAGCACTGTAGCCTGGAGATTCCACGATGTCACAGTGGTGCCTCTGTCCTAGAGACATAATGTGTATGCTGAGAGGAGCAGGTGTGATTCCGGTGAGGTGGACACTGACCAACTTGACAGCATCAGGCTAAATGGAATCCAGAGCCAAGGTACTGTGTGTTCCTTTTCATTTTGTTGTCCCTGCTTCAAAGTTACATGAACAACATTATGGTTCCTAGGCTACCCCACTGGCAAGTCCCCACCACGTACCCGTAAGAGTCGCTGTCCAACAGCCCACGAATATGCTGTAGAAGTGCTGCTGATCATCGCTATGTTATACGGTCCTACGTAAGCTTGCCGCCGGGCCACACCCTGTGTGCCACTCATAGTGCCCCATTTTCCCTCTCTCCCTTCCCTCCTAACCCATCCTCTTCAGTCCCATTCCCTTTGGTAACTGTGAGTCCATTCTTTGGTTCGGTGCGGCTTCTACTGTCCTTTTCTATCACTCGTTTTCTTTTTTCTGCTACTCCACAGGTGAGTGAAATCAGTTGACACTTGTCTTTGTCTGCGTGGCTTATTTCGCGGAGCATGATACCCTCTACCTCTCTCCATGTTGTTGCACATGGTAGGATTGGTTTCTGCATATGGCAGAATAATATTCCACTTTTCATCCTCTGATAGACACTTACCTTGTCTGTTGTTGTGGACAGTGCTGTGATAATTATACGGGTGCACAGGTCTTTTTTAAACTGGGCTGCTGTATTCTAGTGTTTATTTCTGTATGTCCGGATGTTTGAATATATTTAGTTAGTTCATTACTCCCTTGCATATCTGTTATTTATTTATTTATTTATCATTAGTCTTCATCTACGTGAGTCTCATGTAGTTTAGTAAACTGCCCCCCACAATGAGATGCCCCCAGATACCTCATTGCAGTCACTGTCCATGAGCATATTAAGATGCTGTAGAATCCCTTGTTGTCTTCTCTGTGTCGTACGTCCCTCCCCGTGCCCACCCTTCTGCTTTATGCATGCCAAAGGTAATGTGCACATTCGCCCCCGCTCCGCCTGACATTTTCCTCCGTTCCCACCTGTCCACCTCCATCCCTTTCCCTTCGGTAACTGTTAGTCCACTCTTGCGGTGCCGTTTTTCTTCTTCGGCTGTCTCTTGGTTCCCCTCCTGCACAGGCGAGTGATATCATTTGATACTTGTGTTTCTCCACCTGCCTGCCTTATTACCCTGAGTATGATGCCGTCTCACACCATCCGTGTTTCTGCAAATGGTGGGATTTGTTTTCCTATGACTGAATAATATTCCATTGTTCATCTACTGATGGACACTGAGCTTGGCTATTGAGAATAGTGCTGTGGTCATCATAGGGATGCACGTGTCGCTTTTGAACTGGGGGCGGCAATGTCTCATTCATTCATTCATCTGTTTATTCATTTATTTTTTTATCATGAATCTACAATTATGTGGATAACATCATGTTTATTACACTCCCCCCATCACCAACGTAGGAATGGTTAAGGGACTAAGAAGGCTGGTTGTGAAGGACGGTTGCAGGCTGGTAAGGGGGCATTACGATTAGCTCACATAATGTGGGGGGGAATTCTATAGGGAAGGCAGTATAGTTCAGAGAATTCAAGCAGTGATTCTGTAGGATCTTACTATGCTGGTGAACAGTGAGGTAATGGGGTCTGGGGGGCGACTTGATGATCTGGGCAGTCTAGTAACCTTGATGTTCCTTATGTAATTGTAGATTGGTTATTGTGAATAGTGCTGCCCTAAATTTAGGGGTGCAGATGTCTTTCTAGAACTGGGCTGCTGCGTTCTTTATGTATGTATGTTTGTATGTATGTATGTGTGTATGTATGTATTCATCCATCCATGCATCCATTCATTCATTCATTCATTTATTATCTGTCTACCTATCTATCCATGGATGTTTCTGTCATTAATGCCCATTAGAGGAGTTCCATTATGTTTACAAGACTCCCCCCATCACGCACGTGCCCCCTGATACCCCATTGCAGTCACTGTCCATGAGCATAGTAAGATAACTGTAGAATCCCTACTTGTCTTTTCTGTGTTTTTCCGCCCTGTCTGTGACACCCCTCCCACATTATATATTCTTCTTCTAATGTGTCCTTACTTCGCCCCTCCCTAATCCCTCCATTCCCACCCATACACCTCAGTCTCTTTCCCTCTGTTAACTTTTAGTCCATTCTTGGGTTTTCTGAGACTGCTGCTGTTTCCTTCTTCAGTTTTTTGTTTGTTCTGATACTGTAGTGATGAGTGATATCATTATACATATATAGATATTTATATATATATATATATGTATGTATGTAGGTAAGTAACTCTAATGTTTGCTAAGATGATGCAGCTTCGCACGGCTGGGCACTGCCCCCCCCTCCCCGTGGGTGGAGTTTGTAAGCGCAGCACTGTAGCCTGGAGATTCCACGATGTCACAGTGGTGCCTCTGTCCTAGAGACATAATGTGTATGCTGAGAGGAGCAGGTGTGATTCCGGTGAGGTGGACACTGACCAACTTGACAGCATCAGGCTAAATGGAATCCAGAGCCAAGGTACTGTGTGTTCCTTTTCATTTTGTTGTCCCTGCTTCAAAGTTACATGAACAACATTATGGTTCCTAGGCTACCCCCACTGGCAAGTCCCCACCACGTACCCGTAAGAGTCGCTGTCCAACAGCCCACGAATATGCTGTAGAAGTGCTGCTGATCATCGCTATGTTATACGGTCCTACGTAAGCTTGCCGCCGGGCCACACCCTGTGTGCCACTCATAGTGCCCCATTTTCCCTCTCTCCCTTCCCTCCTAACCCATCCTCTTCAGTCCCATTCCCTTTGGTAACTGTGAGTCCATTCTTTGGTTCGGTGCGGCTTCTACTGTGCTTTTCTATCACTCGTTTTCTTTTTTCTGCTACTCCACAGGTGAGTGAAATCAGTTGACACTTGTCTTTGTCTGCGTGGCTTATTTCGCGGAGCATGATACCCTCTACCTCTCTCCATGTTGTTGCACATGGTAGGATTGGTTTCTGCATATGGCAGAATAATATTCCACTTTTCATCCTCTGATAGACACTTACCTTGTCTGTTGTTGTGGACAGTGCTGTGATAATTATACGGGTGCACAGGTCTTTTTTAAACTGGGCTGCTGTATTCTAGTGTTTATTTCTTTATGTCCGGATGTTTGAATATATTTAGTTAGTTCATTACTCCCTTGCATATCTGTTATTTATTTATTTATTCATCATTAGTCTTCATCTACGTGAGTCTCATGTAGTTTAGTAAACTGCCCCCCACAATGAGATGCCCCCAGATACCTCATTGCAGTCACTGTCCATGAGCATATTAAGATGCTGTAGAATCCCTTGTTGTCTTCTCTGTGTCGTACGTCCCTCCCCGTGCCCACCCTTCTGCTTTATGCATGCCAAAGGTAATGTGCACATTCGCCCCCGCTCCGCCTGACATTTTCCTCCGTTCCCACCTGTCCACCTCCATCCCTTTCCCTTCGGTAACTGTTAGTCCACTCTTGCGGTGCCGTTTTTCTTCTTCGGCTGTCTCTTGGTTCCCCTCCTGCACAGGCGAGTGATATCATTTGATACTTGTGTTTCTCCACCTGCCTGCCTTATTACACTGAGTATGATGCCGTCTCACACCATCCGTGTTTCTGCAAATGGTGGGATTTGTTTTCCTATGACTGAATAATATTCCATTGTTCACCTACTGATGGACACTGAGCTTGGCTATTGAGAATAGTGCTGTGGTCATCATAGGGATGCACGTGTCGCTTTTGAACTGGGGGCGGCAATGTCTCATTCATTCATTCATCTGTTTATTCATTTATTTTTTTATCATGAATCTACAATTATGTGGATAACATCATGTTTATTACACTCCCCCCATCACCAACGTAGGAATGGTTAAGGGACTAAGAAGGCTTGTTGTGAAGGACGGTTGCAGGCTGGTAAGGGGGCATTACGATTAGCTCACATAATGTGGGGGGGAATTCTATAGGGAAGGCAGTATAGTTCAGAGAATTCAAGCAGTGATTCTGTAGGATCTTACTATGCTGGTGAACAGTGAGTGTAATGGGGTCTGGGGGGCGACTTGATGATCTGGGCAGTCTAGTAACCTTGATGTTCCTTATGTAATTGTAGATTGGTTATTGTGAATAGTGCTGCCCTAAATTTAGGGGTGCAGATGTCTTTCTAGAACTGGGCTGCTGCGTTCTTTATGTATGTATGTTTGTATGTATGTATGTGTGTATGTATGTATTCATCCATCCATGCATCCATTCATTCATTCATTCATTTATTATCTGTCTACCTATCTATCCATGGATGTTTCTGTCATTAATGCCCATTAGAGGAGTTCCATTATGTTTACAAGACTCCCCCCATCACGCACGTGCCCCCAGATACCCCATTGCAGTCACTGTCCATGAGCATAGTAAGATAACTGTAGAATCCCTACTTGTCTTTTCTGTGTTTTTCCGCCCTGTCTGTGACACCCCTCCCACATTATATATTCTTCTTCTAATGTGTCCTTACTTCGCCCCTCCCTAATCCCTCCATTCCCACCCATACACCTCAGTCTCTTTCCCTCTGTTAACTTTTAGT
The DNA here is from genome assembly GCF_030020395.1 of Manis pentadactyla. NCBI lineage: Eukaryota > Metazoa > Chordata > Mammalia > Pholidota > Manidae > Manis > Manis pentadactyla. The sequence goes on from NC_080024.1 coordinate 84,374,173, forward strand.
CCATTCTTGGGTTTTCTGAGACTGCTGCTGTTTCCTTCTTCAGTTTTTTGTTTGTTCTGATACTGTAGTGATGAGTGATATCATTATACATATATAGATATTTATATATATATATATATGTATGTATGTAGGTAAGTAACTCTAATGTTTGCTAAGATGATGCAGCTTCGCACGGCTGGGCACTGCCCCCCCCTCCCCGTGGGTGGAGTTTGTAAGCGCAGCACTGTAGCCTGGAGATTCCACGATGTCACAGTGGTGCCTCTGTCCTAGAGACATAATGTGTATGCTGAGAGGAGCAGGTGTGATTCCGGTGAGGTGGACACTGACCAACTTGACAGCATCAGGCTAAATGGAATCCAGAGCCAAGGTACTGTGTGTTCCTTTTCATTTTGTTGTCCCTGCTTCAAAGTTACATGAACAACATTATGGTTCCTAGGCTACCCCCACTGGCAAGTCCCCACCACGTACCCGTAAGAGTCGCTGTCCAACAGCCCACGAATATGCTGTAGAAGTGCTGCTGATCATCGCTATGTTATACGGTCCTACGTAAGCTTGCCGCCGGGCCACACCCTGTGTGCCACTCATAGTGCCCCATTTTCCCTCTCTCCCTTCCCTCCTAACCCATCCTCTTCAGTCCCATTCCCTTTGGTAACTGTGAGTCCATTCTTTGGTTCGGTGCGGCTTCTACTGTGCTTTTCTATCACTCGTTTTCTTTTTTCTGCTACTCCACAGGTGAGTGAAATCAGTTGACACTTGTCTTTGTCTGCGTGGCTTATTTCGCGGAGCATGATACCCTCTACCTCTCTCCATGTTGTTGCACATGGTAGGATTGGTTTCTGCATATGGCAGAATAATATTCCACTTTTCATCCTCTGATAGACACTTACCTTGTCTGTTGTTGTGGACAGTGCTGTGATAATTATACGGGTGCACAGGTCTTTTTTAAACTGGGCTGCTGTATTCTAGTGTTTATTTCTGTATGTCCGGATGTTTGAATATATTTAGTTAGTTCATTACTCCCTTGCATATCTGTTATTTATTTATTTATTCATCATTAGTCTTCATCTACGTGAGTCTCATGTAGTTTAGTAAACTGCCCCCCACAATGAGATGCCCCCAGATACCTCATTGCAGTCACTGTCCATGAGAATATTAAGATGCTGTAGAATCCCTTGTTGTCTTCTCTGTGTCGTACGTCCCTCCCCGTGCCCACCCTTCTGCTTTATGCATGCCAAAGGTAATGTGCACATTCGCCCCCGCTCCGCCTGACATTTTCCTCCGTTCCCACCTGTCCACCTCCATCCCTTTCCCTTCGGTAACTGTTAGTCCACTCTTGCGGTGCCGTTTTTCTTCTTCGGCTGTCTCTTGGTTCCCCTCCTGCACAGGCGAGTGATATCATTTGATACTTGTGTTTCTCCACCTGCCTGCCTTATTACACTGAGTATGATGCCGTCTCACACCATCCGTGTTTCTGCAAATGGTGGGATTTGTTTTCCTATGACTGAATAATATTCCATTGTTCACCTACTGATGGACACTGAGCTTGGCTATTGAGAATAGTGCTGTGGTCATCATAGGGATGCACGTGTCGCTTTTGAACTGGGGGCGGCAATGTCTCATTCATTCATTCATCTGTTTATTCATTTATTTTTTTATCATGAATCTACAATTATGTGGATAACATCATGTTTATTACACTCCCCCCATCACCAACGTAGGAATGGTTAAGGGACTAAGAAGGCTGGTTGTGAAGGACGGTTGCAGGCTGGTAAGGGGGCATTACGATTAGCTCACATAATGTGGGGGGGAATTCTATAGGGAAGGCAGTATAGTTCAGAGAATTCAAGCAGTGATTCTGTAGGATCTTACTATGCTGGTGAACAGTGAGTGTAATGGGGTCTGGGGGGCGACTTGATGATCTGGGCAGTCTAGTAACCTTGATGTTCCTTATGTAATTGTAGATTGGTTATTGTGAATAGTGCTGCCCTAAATTTAGGGGTGCAGATGTCTTTCTAGAACTGGGCTGCTGCGTTCTTTATGTATGTATGTTTGTATGTATGTATGTGTGTATGTATGTATTCATCCATCCATGCATCCATTCATTCATTCATTCATTTATTATCTGTCTACCTATCTATCCATGGATGTTTCTGTCATTAATGCCCATTAGAGGAGTTCCATTATGTTTACAAGACTCCCCCCATCACGCACGTGCCCCCAGATACCCCATTGCAGTCACTGTCCATGAGCATAGTAAGATAACTGTAGAATCCCTACTTGTCTTTTCTGTGTTTTTCCGCCCTGTCTGTGACACCCCTCCCACATTATATATTCTTCTTCTAATGTGTCCTTACTTCGCCCCTCCCTAATCCCTCCATTCCCACCCATACACCTCAGTCTCTTTCCCTCTGTTAACTTTTAGTCCATTCTTGGGTTTTCTGAGACTGCTGCTGTTTCCTTCTTCAGTTTTTTGTTTGTTCTGATACTGTAGTGATGAGTGATATCATTATACATATATAGATATTTATATATATATATATGTATGTATGTAGGTAAGTAACTCTAATGTTTGCTAAGATGATGCAGCTTCGCACGGCTGGGCACTGCCCCCCCCTCCCCGTGGGTGGAGTTTGTAAGCGCAGCACTGTAGCCTGGAGATTCCACGATGTCACAGTGGTGCCTCTGTCCTAGAGACATAATGTGTATGCTGAGAGGAGCAGGTGTGATTCCGGTGAGGTGGACACTGACCAACTTGACAGCATCAGGCTAAATGGAATCCAGAGCCAAGGTACTGTGTGTTCCTTTTCATTTTGTTGTCCCTGCTTCAAAGTTACATGAACAACATTATGGTTCCTAGGCTACCCCACTGGCAAGTCCCCACCACGTACCCGTAAGAGTCGCTGTCCAACAGCCCACGAATATGCTGTAGAAGTGCTGCTGATCATCGCTATGTTATACGGTCCTACGTAAGCTTGCCGCCGGGCCACACCCTGTGTGCCACTCATAGTGCCCCATTTTCCCTCTCTCCCTTCCCTCCTAACCCATCCTCTTCAGTCCCATTCCCTTTGGTAACTGTGAGTCCATTCTTTGGTTCGGTGCGGCTTCTACTGTCCTTTTCTATCACTCGTTTTCTTTTTTCTGCTACTCCACAGGTGAGTGAAATCAGTTGACACTTGTCTTTGTCTGCGTGGCTTATTTCGCGGAGCATGATACCCTCTACCTCTCTCCATGTTGTTGCACATGGTAGGATTGGTTTCTGCATATGGCAGAATAATATTCCACTTTTCATCCTCTGATAGACACTTACCTTGTCTGTTGTTGTGGACAGTGCTGTGATAATTATACGGGTGCACAGGTCTTTTTTAAACTGGGCTGCTGTATTCTAGTGTTTATTTCTGTATGTCCGGATGTTTGAATATATTTAGTTAGTTCATTACTCCCTTGCATATCTGTTATTTATTTATTTATTTATCATTAGTCTTCATCTACGTGAGTCTCATGTAGTTTAGTAAACTGCCCCCCACAATGAGATGCCCCCAGATACCTCATTGCAGTCACTGTCCATGAGCATATTAAGATGCTGTAGAATCCCTTGTTGTCTTCTCTGTGTCGTACGTCCCTCCCCGTGCCCACCCTTCTGCTTTATGCATGCCAAAGGTAATGTGCACATTCGCCCCCGCTCCGCCTGACATTTTCCTCCGTTCCCACCTGTCCACCTCCATCCCTTTCCCTTCGGTAACTGTTAGTCCACTCTTGCGGTGCCGTTTTTCTTCTTCGGCTGTCTCTTGGTTCCCCTCCTGCACAGGCGAGTGATATCATTTGATACTTGTGTTTCTCCACCTGCCTGCCTTATTACACTGAGTATGATGCCCTCTCACACCATCCGTGTTTCTGCAAATGGTGGGATTTGTTTTCCTATGACTGAATAATATTCCATTGTTCACCTACTGATGGACACTGAGCTTGGCTATTGAGAATAGTGCTGTGGTCATCATAGGGATGCACGTGTCGCTTTTGAACTGGGGGCGGCAATGTCTCATTCATTCATTCATCTGTTTATTCATTTATTTTTTTATCATGAATCTACAATTATGTGGATAACATCATGTTTATTACACTCCCCCCATCACCAACGTAGGAATGGTTAAGGGACTAAGAAGGCTGGTTGTGAAGGACGGTTGCAGGCTGGTAAGGGGGCATTACGATTAGCTCACATAATGTGGGGGGGAATTCTATAGGGAAGGCAGTATAGTTCAGAGAATTCAAGCAGTGATTCTGTAGGATCTTACTATGCTGGTGAACAGTGAGTGTAATGGGGTCTGGGGGGCGACTTGATGATCTGGGCAGTCTAGTAACCTTGATGTTCCTTATGTAATTGTAGATTGGTTATTGTGAATAGTGCTGCCCTAAATTTAGGGGTGCAGATGTCTTTCTAGAACTGGGCTGCTGCGTTCTTTATGTATGTATGTTTGTATGTATGTATGTGTGTATGTATGTATTCATCCATCCATGCATCCATTCATTCATTCATTCATTTATTATCTGTCTACCTATCTATCCATGGATGTTTCTGTCATTAATGCCCATTAGAGGAGTTCCATTATGTTTACAAGACTCCCCCCATCACGCACGTGCCCCCAGATACCCCATTGCAGTCACTGTCCATGAGCATAGTAAGATAACTGTAGAATCCCTACTTGTCTTTTCTGTGTTTTTCCGCCCTGTCTGTGACACCCCTCCCACATTATATATTCTTCTTCTAATGTGTCCTTACTTCGCCCCTCCCTAATCCCTCCATTCCCACCCATACACCTCAGTCTCTTTCCCTCTGTTAACTTTTAGTCCATTCTTGGGTTTTCTGAGACTGCTGCTGTTTCCTTCTTCAGTTTTTTGTTTGTTCTGATACTGTAGTGATGAGTGATATCATTATACATATATAGATATTTATATATATATATATGTATGTATGTAGGTAAGTAACTCTAATGTTTGCTAAGATGATGCAGCTTCGCACGGCTGGGCACTGCCCCCCCCTCCCCGTGGGTGGAGTTTGTAAGCGCAGCACTGTAGCCTGGAGATTCCACGATGTCACAGTGGTGCCTCTGTCCTAGAGACATAATGTGTATGCTGAGAGGAGCAGGTGTGATTCCGGTGAGGTGGACACTGACCAACTTGACAGCATCAGGCTAAATGGAATCCAGAGCCAAGGTACTGTGTGTTCCTTTTCATTTTGTTGTCCCTGCTTCAAAGTTACATGAACAACATTATGGTTCCTAGGCTACCCCACTGGCAAGTCCCCACCACGTACCCGTAAGAGTCGCTGTCCAACAGCCCACGAATATGCTGTAGAAGTGCTGCTGATCATCGCTATGTTATACGGTCCTACGTAAGCTTGCCGCCGGGCCACACCCTGTGTGCCACTCATAGTGCCCCATTTTCCCTCTCTCCCTTCCCTCCTAACCCATCCTCTTCAGTCCCATTCCCTTTGGTAACTGTGAGTCCATTCTTTGGTTCGGTGCGGCTTCTACTGTCCTTTTCTATCACTCGTTTTCTTTTTTCTGCTACTCCACAGGTGAGTGAAATCAGTTGACACTTGTCTTTGTCTGCGTGGCTTATTTCGCGGAGCATGATACCCTCTACCTCTCTCCATGTTGTTGCACATGGTAGGATTGGTTTCTGCATATGGCAGAATAATATTCCACTTTTCATCCTCTGATAGACACTTACCTTGTCTGTTGTTGTGGACAGTGCTGTGATAATTATACGGGTGCACAGGTCTTTTTTAAACTGGGCTGCTGTATTCTAGTGTTTATTTCTGTATGTCCGGATGTTTGAATATATTTAGTTAGTTCATTACTCCCTTGCATATCTGTTATTTATTTATTTATTTATCATTAGTCTTCATCTACGTGAGTCTCATGTAGTTTAGTAAACTGCCCCCCACAATGAGATGCCCCCAGATACCTCATTGCAGTCACTGTCCATGAGCATATTAAGATGCTGTAGAATCCCTTGTTGTCTTCTCTGTGTCGTACGTCCCTCCCCGTGCCCACCCTTCTGCTTTATGCATGCCAAAGGTAATGTGCACATTCGCCCCCGCTCCGCCTGACATTTTCCTCCGTTCCCACCTGTCCACCTCCATCCCTTTCCCTTCGGTAACTGTTAGTCCACTCTTGCGGTGCCGTTTTTCTTCTTCGGCTGTCTCTTGGTTCCCCTCCTGCACAGGCGAGTGATATCATTTGATACTTGTGTTTCTCCACCTGCCTGCCTTATTACCCTGAGTATGATGCCGTCTCACACCATCCGTGTTTCTGCAAATGGTGGGATTTGTTTTCCTATGACTGAATAATATTCCATTGTTCATCTACTGATGGACACTGAGCTTGGCTATTGAGAATAGTGCTGTGGTCATCATAGGGATGCACGTGTCGCTTTTGAACTGGGGGCGGCAATGTCTCATTCATTCATTCATCTGTTTATTCATTTATTTTTTTATCATGAATCTACAATTATGTGGATAACATCATGTTTATTACACTCCCCCCATCACCAACGTAGGAATGGTTAAGGGACTAAGAAGGCTGGTTGTGAAGGACGGTTGCAGGCTGGTAAGGGGGCATTACGATTAGCTCACATAATGTGGGGGGGAATTCTATAGGGAAGGCAGTATAGTTCAGAGAATTCAAGCAGTGATTCTGTAGGATCTTACTATGCTGGTGAACAGTGAGGTAATGGGGTCTGGGGGGCGACTTGATGATCTGGGCAGTCTAGTAACCTTGATGTTCCTTATGTAATTGTAGATTGGTTATTGTGAATAGTGCTGCCCTAAATTTAGGGGTGCAGATGTCTTTCTAGAACTGGGCTGCTGCGTTCTTTATGTATGTATGTTTGTATGTATGTATGTGTGTATGTATGTATTCATCCATCCATGCATCCATTCATTCATTCATTCATTTATTATCTGTCTACCTATCTATCCATGGATGTTTCTGTCATTAATGCCCATTAGAGGAGTTCCATTATGTTTACAAGACTCCCCCCATCACGCACGTGCCCCCTGATACCCCATTGCAGTCACTGTCCATGAGCATAGTAAGATAACTGTAGAATCCCTACTTGTCTTTTCTGTGTTTTTCCGCCCTGTCTGTGACACCCCTCCCACATTATATATTCTTCTTCTAATGTGTCCTTACTTCGCCCCTCCCTAATCCCTCCATTCCCACCCATACACCTCAGTCTCTTTCCCTCTGTTAACTTTTAGTCCATTCTTGGGTTTTCTGAGACTGCTGCTGTTTCCTTCTTCAGTTTTTTGTTTGTTCTGATACTGTAGTGATGAGTGATATCATTATACATATATAGATATTTATATATATATATATATGTATGTATGTAGGTAAGTAACTCTAATGTTTGCTAAGATGATGCAGCTTCGCACGGCTGGGCACTGCCCCCCCCTCCCCGTGGGTGGAGTTTGTAAGCGCAGCACTGTAGCCTGGAGATTCCACGATGTCACAGTGGTGCCTCTGTCCTAGAGACATAATGTGTATGCTGAGAGGAGCAGGTGTGATTCCGGTGAGGTGGACACTGACCAACTTGACAGCATCAGGCTAAATGGAATCCAGAGCCAAGGTACTGTGTGTTCCTTTTCATTTTGTTGTCCCTGCTTCAAAGTTACATGAACAACATTATGGTTCCTAGGCTACCCCCACTGGCAAGTCCCCACCACGTACCCGTAAGAGTCGCTGTCCAACAGCCCACGAATATGCTGTAGAAGTGCTGCTGATCATCGCTATGTTATACGGTCCTACGTAAGCTTGCCGCCGGGCCACACCCTGTGTGCCACTCATAGTGCCCCATTTTCCCTCTCTCCCTTCCCTCCTAACCCATCCTCTTCAGTCCCATTCCCTTTGGTAACTGTGAGTCCATTCTTTGGTTCGGTGCGGCTTCTACTGTGCTTTTCTATCACTCGTTTTCTTTTTTCTGCTACTCCACAGGTGAGTGAAATCAGTTGACACTTGTCTTTGTCTGCGTGGCTTATTTCGCGGAGCATGATACCCTCTACCTCTCTCCATGTTGTTGCACATGGTAGGATTGGTTTCTGCATATGGCAGAATAATATTCCACTTTTCATCCTCTGATAGACACTTACCTTGTCTGTTGTTGTGGACAGTGCTGTGATAATTATACGGGTGCACAGGTCTTTTTTAAACTGGGCTGCTGTATTCTAGTGTTTATTTCTTTATGTCCGGATGTTTGAATATATTTAGTTAGTTCATTACTCCCTTGCATATCTGTTATTTATTTATTTATTCATCATTAGTCTTCATCTACGTGAGTCTCATGTAGTTTAGTAAACTGCCCCCCACAATGAGATGCCCCCAGATACCTCATTGCAGTCACTGTCCATGAGCATATTAAGATGCTGTAGAATCCCTTGTTGTCTTCTCTGTGTCGTACGTCCCTCCCCGTGCCCACCCTTCTGCTTTATGCATGCCAAAGGTAATGTGCACATTCGCCCCCGCTCCGCCTGACATTTTCCTCCGTTCCCACCTGTCCACCTCCATCCCTTTCCCTTCGGTAACTGTTAGTCCACTCTTGCGGTGCCGTTTTTCTTCTTCGGCTGTCTCTTGGTTCCCCTCCTGCACAGGCGAGTGATATCATTTGATACTTGTGTTTCTCCACCTGCCTGCCTTATTACACTGAGTATGATGCCGTCTCACACCATCCGTGTTTCTGCAAATGGTGGGATTTGTTTTCCTATGACTGAATAATATTCCATTGTTCACCTACTGATGGACACTGAGCTTGGCTATTGAGAATAGTGCTGTGGTCATCATAGGGATGCACGTGTCGCTTTTGAACTGGGGGCGGCAATGTCTCATTCATTCATTCATCTGTTTATTCATTTATTTTTTTATCATGAATCTACAATTATGTGGATAACATCATGTTTATTACACTCCCCCCATCACCAACGTAGGAATGGTTAAGGGACTAAGAAGGCTTGTTGTGAAGGACGGTTGCAGGCTGGTAAGGGGGCATTACGATTAGCTCACATAATGTGGGGGGGAATTCTATAGGGAAGGCAGTATAGTTCAGAGAATTCAAGCAGTGATTCTGTAGGATCTTACTATGCTGGTGAACAGTGAGTGTAATGGGGTCTGGGGGGCGACTTGATGATCTGGGCAGTCTAGTAACCTTGATGTTCCTTATGTAATTGTAGATTGGTTATTGTGAATAGTGCTGCCCTAAATTTAGGGGTGCAGATGTCTTTCTAGAACTGGGCTGCTGCGTTCTTTATGTATGTATGTTTGTATGTATGTATGTGTGTATGTATGTATTCATCCATCCATGCATCCATTCATTCATTCATTCATTTATTATCTGTCTACCTATCTATCCATGGATGTTTCTGTCATTAATGCCCATTAGAGGAGTTCCATTATGTTTACAAGACTCCCCCCATCACGCACGTGCCCCCAGATACCCCATTGCAGTCACTGTCCATGAGCATAGTAAGATAACTGTAGAATCCCTACTTGTCTTTTCTGTGTTTTTCCGCCCTGTCTGTGACACCCCTCCCACATTATATATTCTTCTTCTAATGTGTCCTTACTTCGCCCCTCCCTAATCCCTCCATTCCCACCCATACACCTCAGTCTCTTTCCCTCTGTTAACTTTTAGTCCATTCTTGGGTTTTCTGAGACTGCTGCTGTTTCCTTCTTCAGTTTTTTGTTTGTTCTGATACTGTAGTGATGAGTGATATCATTATACATATATAGATATTTATATATATATATATATGTATGTATGTAGGTAAGTAACTCTAATGTTTGCTAAGATGATGCAGCTTCGCACGGCTGGGCACTGCCCCCCCCTCCCCGTGGGTGGAGTTTGTAAGCGCAGCACTGTAGCCTGGAGATTCCACGATGTCACAGTGGTGCCTCTGTCCTAGAGACATAATGTGTATGCTGAGAGGAGCAGGTGTGATTCCGGTGAGGTGGACACTGACCAACTTGACAGCATCAGGCTAAATGGAATCCAGAGCCAAGGTACTGTGTGTTCCTTTTCATTTTGTTGTCCCTGCTTCAAAGTTACATGAACAACATTATGGTTCCTAGGCTACCCCCACTGGCAAGTCCCCACCACGTACCCGTAAGAGTCGCTGTCCAACAGCCCACGAATATGCTGTAGAAGTGCTGCTGATCATCGCTATGTTATACGGTCCTACGTAAGCTTGCCGCCGGGCCACACCCTGTGTGCCACTCATAGTGCCCCATTTTCCCTCTCTCCCTTCCCTCCTAACCCATCCTCTTCAGTCCCATTCCCTTTGGTAACTGTGAGTCCATTCTTTGGTTCGGTGCGGCTTCTACTGTGCTTTTCTATCACTCGTTTTCTTTTTTCTGCTACTCCACAGGTGAGTGAAATCAGTTGACACTTGTCTTTGTCTGCGTGGCTTATTTCGCGGAGCATGATACCCTCTACCTCTCTCCATGTTGTTGCACATGGTAGGATTGGTTTCTGCATATGGCAGAATAATATTCCACTTTTCATCCTCTGATAGACACTTACCTTGTCTGTTGTTGTGGACAGTGCTGTGATAATTATACGGGTGCACAGGTCTTTTTTAAACTGGGCTGCTGTATTCTAGTGTTTATTTCTGTATGTCCGGATGTTTGAATATATTTAGTTAGTTCATTACTCCCTTGCATATCTGTTATTTATTTATTTATTCATCATTAGTCTTCATCTACGTGAGTCTCATGTAGTTTAGTAAACTGCCCCCCACAATGAGATGCCCCCAGATACCTCATTGCAGTCACTGTCCATGAGAATATTAAGATGCTGTAGAATCCCTTGTTGTCTTCTCTGTGTCGTACGTCCCTCCCCGTGCCCACCCTTCTGCTTTATGCATGCCAAAGGTAATGTGCACATTCGCCCCCGCTCCGCCTGACATTTTCCTCCGTTCCCACCTGTCCACCTCCATCCCTTTCCCTTCGGTAACTGTTAGTCCACTCTTGCGGTGCCGTTTTTCTTCTTCGGCTGTCTCTTGGTTCCCCTCCTGCACAGGCGAGTGATATCATTTGATACTTGTGTTTCTCCACCTGCCTGCCTTATTACACTGAGTATGATGCCGTCTCACACCATCCGTGTTTCTGCAAATGGTGGGATTTGTTTTCCTATGACTGAATAATATTCCATTGTTCACCTACTGATGGACACTGAGCTTGGCTATTGAGAATAGTGCTGTGGTCATCATAGGGATGCACGTGTCGCTTTTGAACTGGGGGCGGCAATGTCTCATTCATTCATTCATCTGTTTATTCATTTATTTTTTTATCATGAATCTACAATTATGTGGATAACATCATGTTTATTACACTCCCCCCATCACCAACGTAGGAATGGTTAAGGGACTAAGAAGGCTGGTTGTGAAGGACGGTTGCAGGCTGGTAAGGGGGCATTACGATTAGCTCACATAATGTGGGGGGGAATTCTATAGGGAAGGCAGTATAGTTCAGAGAATTCAAGCAGTGATTCTGTAGGATCTTACTATGCTGGTGAACAGTGAGTGTAATGGGGTCTGGGGGGCGACTTGATGATCTGGGCAGTCTAGTAACCTTGATGTTCCTTATGTAATTGTAGATTGGTTATTGTGAATAGTGCTGCCCTAAATTTAGGGGTGCAGATGTCTTTCTAGAACTGGGCTGCTGCGTTCTTTATGTATGTATGTTTGTATGTATGTATGTGTGTATGTATGTATTCATCCATCCATGCATCCATTCATTCATTCATTCATTTATTATCTGTCTACCTATCTATCCATGGATGTTTCTGTCATTAATGCCCATTAGAGGAGTTCCATTATGTTTACAAGACTCCCCCCATCACGCACGTGCCCCCAGATACCCCATTGCAGTCACTGTCCATGAGCATAGTAAGATAACTGTAGAATCCCTACTTGTCTTTTCTGTGTTTTTCCGCCCTGTCTGTGACACCCCTCCCACATTATATATTCTTCTTCTAATGTGTCCTTACTTCGCCCCTCCCTAATCCCTCCATTCCCACCCATACACCTCAGTCTCTTTCCCTCTGTTAACTTTTAGTCCATTCTTGGGTTTTCTGAGACTGCTGCTGTTTCCTTCTTCAGTTTTTTGTTTGTTCTGATACTGTAGTGATGAGTGATATCATTATACATATATAGATATTTATATATATATATATGTATGTATGTAGGTAAGTAACTCTAATGTTTGCTAAGATGATGCAGCTTCGCACGGCTGGGCACTGCCCCCCCCTCCCCGTGGGTGGAGTTTGTAAGCGCAGCACTGTAGCCTGGAGATTCCACGATGTCACAGTGGTGCCTCTGTCCTAGAGACATAATGTGTATGCTGAGAGGAGCAGGTGTGATTCCGGTGAGGTGGACACTGACCAACTTGACAGCATCAGGCTAAATGGAATCCAGAGCCAAGGTACTGTGTGTTCCTTTTCATTTTGTTGTCCCTGCTTCAAAGTTACATGAACAACATTATGGTTCCTAGGCTACCCCACTGGCAAGTCCCCACCACGTACCCGTAAGAGTCGCTGTCCAACAGCCCACGAATATGCTGTAGAAGTGCTGCTGATCATCGCTATGTTATACGGTCCTACGTAAGCTTGCCGCCGGGCCACACCCTGTGTGCCACTCATAGTGCCCCATTTTCCCTCTCTCCCTTCCCTCCTAACCCATCCTCTTCAGTCCCATTCCCTTTGGTAACTGTGAGTCCATTCTTTGGTTCGGTGCGGCTTCTACTGTCCTTTTCTATCACTCGTTTTCTTTTTTCTGCTACTCCACAGGTGAGTGAAATCAGTTGACACTTGTCTTTGTCTGCGTGGCTTATTTCGCGGAGCATGATACCCTCTACCTCTCTCCATGTTGTTGCACATGGTAGGATTGGTTTCTGCATATGGCAGAATAATATTCCACTTTTCATCCTCTGATAGACACTTACCTTGTCTGTTGTTGTGGACAGTGCTGTGATAATTATACGGGTGCACAGGTCTTTTTTAAACTGGGCTGCTGTATTCTAGTGTTTATTTCTGTATGTCCGGATGTTTGAATATATTTAGTTAGTTCATTACTCCCTTGCATATCTGTTATTTATTTATTTATTTATCATTAGTCTTCATCTACGTGAGTCTCATGTAGTTTAGTAAACTGCCCCCCACAATGAGATGCCCCCAGATACCTCATTGCAGTCACTGTCCATGAGCATATTAAGATGCTGTAGAATCCCTTGTTGTCTTCTCTGTGTCGTACGTCCCTCCCCGTGCCCACCCTTCTGCTTTATGCATGCCAAAGGTAATGTGCACATTCGCCCCCGCTCCGCCTGACATTTTCCTCCGTTCCCACCTGTCCACCTCCATCCCTTTCCCTTCGGTAACTGTTAGTCCACTCTTGCGGTGCCGTTTTTCTTCTTCGGCTGTCTCTTGGTTCCCCTCCTGCACAGGCGAGTGATATCATTTGATACTTGTGTTTCTCCACCTGCCTGCCTTATTACACTGAGTATGATGCCGTCTCACACCATCCGTGTTTCTGCAAATGGTGGGATTTGTTTTCCTATGACTGAATAATATTCCATTGTTCACCTACTGATGGACACTGAGCTTGGCTATTGAGAATAGTGCTGTGGTCATCATAGGGATGCACGTGTCGCTTTTGAACTGGGGGCGGCAATGTCTCATTCATTCATTCATCTGTTTATTCATTTATTTTTTTATCATGAATCTACAATTATGTGGATAACATCATGTTTATTACACTCCCCCCATCACCAACGTAGGAATGGTTAAGGGACTAAGAAGGCTTGTTGTGAAGGACGGTTGCAGGCTGGTAAGGGGGCATTACGATTAGCTCACATAATGTGGGGGGGAATTCTATAGGGAAGGCAGTATAGTTCAGAGAATTCAAGCAGTGATTCTGTAGGATCTTACTATGCTGGTGAACAGTGAGTGTAATGGGGTCTGGGGGGCGACTTGATGATCTGGGCAGTCTAGTAACCTTGATGTTCCTTATGTAATTGTAGATTGGTTATTGTGAATAGTGCTGCCCTAAATTTAGGGGTGCAGATGTCTTTCTAGAACTGGGCTGCTGCGTTCTTTATGTATGTATGTTTGTATGTATGTATGTGTGTATGTATGTATTCATCCATCCATGCATCCATTCATTCATTCATTCATTTATTATCTGTCTACCTATCTATCCATGGATGTTTCTGTCATTAATGCCCATTAGAGGAGTTCCATTATGTTTACAAGACTCCCCCCATCACGCACGTGCCCCCAGATACCCCATTGCAGTCACTGTCCATGAGCATAGTAAGATAACTGTAGAATCCCTACTTGTCTTTTCTGTGTTTTTCCGCCCTGTCTGTGACACCCCTCCCACATTATATATTCTTCTTCTAATGTGTCCTTACTTCGCCCCTCCCTAATCCCTCCATTCCCACCCATACACCTCAGTCTCTTTCCCTCTGTTAACTTTTAGTCCATTCTTGGGTTTTCTGAGACTGCTGCTGTTTCCTTCTTCAGTTTTTTGTTTGTTCTGATACTGTAGTGATGAGTGATATCATTATACATATATAGATATTTATATATATATATATATGTATGTATGTAGGTAAGTAACTCTAATGTTTGCTAAGATGATGCAGCTTCGCACGGCTGGGCACTGCCCCCCCCTCCCCGTGGGTGGAGTTTGTAAGCGCAGCACTGTAGCCTGGAGATTCCACGATGTCACAGTGGTGCCTCTGTCCTAGAGACATAATGTGTATGCTGAGAGGAGCAGGTGTGATTCCGGTGAGGTGGACACTGACCAACTTGACAGCATCAGGCTAAATGGAATCCAGAGCCAAGGTACTGTGTGTTCCTTTTCATTTTGTTGTCCCTGCTTCAAAGTTACATGAACAACATTATGGTTCCTAGGCTACCCCCACTGGCAAGTCCCCACCACGTACCCGTAAGAGTCGCTGTCCAACAGCCCACGAATATGCTGTAGAAGTGCTGCTGATCATCGCTATGTTATACGGTCCTACGTAAGCTTGCCGCCGGGCCACACCCTGTGTGCCACTCATAGTGCCCCATTTTCCCTCTCTCCCTTCCCTCCTAAACCATCCTCTTCAGTCCCATTCCCTTTGGTAACTGTGAGTCCATTCTTTGGTTCGGTGCGGCTTCTACTGTGCTTTTCTATCACTCGTTTTCTTTTTTCTGCTACTCCACAGGTGAGTGAAATCAGTTGACACTTGTCTTTGTCTGCGTGGCTTATTTCGCGGAGCATGATACCCTCTACCTCTCTCCATGTTGTTGCACATGGTAGGATTGGTTTCTGCATATGGCAGAATAATATTCCACTTTTCATCCTCTGATAGACACTTACCTTGTCTGTTGTTGTGGACAGTGCTGTGATAATTATACGGGTGCACAGGTCTTTTTTAAACTGGGCTGCTGTATTCTAGTGTTTATTTCTTTATGTCCGGATGTTTGAATATATTTAGTTAGTTCATTACTCCCTTGCATATCTGTTATTTATTTATTTATTCATCATTAGTCTTCATCTACGTGAGTCTCATGTAGTTTAGTAAACTGCCCCCCACAATGAGATGCCCCCAGATACCTCATTGCAGTCACTGTCCATGAGCATATTAAGATGCTGTAGAATCCCTTGTTGTCTTCTCTGTGTCGTACGTCCCTCCCCGTGCCCACCCTTCTGCTTTATGCATGCCAAAGGTAATGTGCACATTCGCCCCCGCTCCGCCTGACATTTTCCTCCGTTCCCACCTGTCCACCTCCATCCCTTTCCCTTCGGTAACTGTTAGTCCACTCTTGCGGTGCCGTTTTTCTTCTTCGGCTGTCTCTTGGTTCCCCTCCTGCACAGGCGAGTGATATCATTTGATACTTGTGTTTCTCCACCTGCCTGCCTTATTACACTGAGTATGATGCCGTCTCACACCATCCGTGTTTCTGCAAATGGTGGGATTTGTTTTCCTATGACTGAATAATATTCCATTGTTCACCTACTGATGGACACTGAGCTTGGCTATTGAGAATAGTGCTGTGGTCATCATAGGGATGCACGTGTCGCTTTTGAACTGGGGGCGGCAATGTCTCATTCATTCATTCATCTGTTTATTCATTTATTTTTTTATCATGAATCTACAATTATGTGGATAACATCATGTTTATTACACTCCCCCCATCACCAACGTAGGAATGGTTAAGGGACTAAGAAGGCTTGTTGTGAAGGACGGTTGCAGGCTGGTAAGGGGGCATTACGATTAGCTCACATAATGTGGGGGGGAATTCTATAGGGAAGGCAGTATAGTTCAGAGAATTCAAGCAGTGATTCTGTAGGATCTTACTATGCTGGTGAACAGTGAGTGTAATGGGGTCTGGGGGGCGACTTGATGATCTGGGCAGTCTAGTAACCTTGATGTTCCTTATGTAATTGTAGATTGGTTATTGTGAATAGTGCTGCCCTAAATTTAGGGGTGCAGATGTCTTTCTAGAACTGGGCTGCTGCGTTCTTTATGTATGTATGTTTGTATGTATGTATGTGTGTATGTATGTATTCATCCATCCATGCATCCATTCATTCATTCATTCATTTATTATCTGTCTACCTATCTATCCATGGATGTTTCTGTCATTAATGCCCATTAGAGGAGTTCCATTATGTTTACAAGACTCCCCCCATCACGCACGTGCCCCCAGATACCCCATTGCAGTCACTGTCCATGAGCATAGTAAGATAACTGTAGAATCCCTACTTGTCTTTTCTGTGTTTTTCCGCCCTGTCTGTGACACCCCTCCCACATTATATATTCTTCTTCTAATGTGTCCTTACTTCGCCCCTCCCTAATCCCTCCATTCCCACCCATACACCTCAGTCTCTTTCCCTCTGTTAACTTTTAGTCCATTCTTGGGTTTTCTGAGACTGCTGCTGTTTCCTTCTTCAGTTTTTTGTTTGTTCTGATACTGTAGTGATGAGTGATATCATTATACATATATAGATATTTATATATATATATATATGTATGTATGTAGGTAAGTAACTCTAATGTTTGCTAAGATGATGCAGCTTCGCACGGCTGGGCACTGCCCCCCCCTCCCCGTGGGTGGAGTTTGTAAGCGCAGCACTGTAGCCTGGAGATTCCACGATGTCACAGTGGTGCCTCTGTCCTAGAGACATAATGTGTATGCTGAGAGGAGCAGGTGTGATTCCGGTGAGGTGGACACTGACCAACTTGACAGCATCAGGCTAAATGGAATCCAGAGCCAAGGTACTGTGTGTTCCTTTTCATTTTGTTGTCCCTGCTTCAAAGTTACATGAACAACATTATGGTTCCTAGGCTACCCCACTGGCAAGTCCCCACCACGTACCCGTAAGAGTCGCTGTCCAACAGCCCACGAATATGCTGTAGAAGTGCTGCTGATCATCGCTATGTTATACGGTCCTACGTAAGCTTGCCGCCGGGCCACACCCTGTGTGCCACTCATAGTGCCCCATTTTCCCTCTCTCCCTTCCCTCCTAACCCATCCTCTTCAGTCCCATTCCCTTTGGTAACTGTGAGTCCATTCTTTGGTTCGGTGCGGCTTCTACTGTGCTTTTCTATCACTCGTTTTCTTTTTTCTGCTACTCCACAGGTGAGTGAAATCAGTTGACACTTGTCTTTGTCTGCGTGGCTTATTTCGCGGAGCATGATACCCTCTACCTCTCTCCATGTTGTTGCACATGGTAGGATTGGTTTCTGCATATGGCAGAATAATATTCCACTTTTCATCCTCTGATAGACACTTACCTTGTCTGTTGTTGTGGACAGTGCTGTGATAATTATACGGGTGCACAGGTCTTTTTTAAACTGGGCTGCTGTATTCTAGTGTTTATTTCTGTATGTCCGGATGTTTGAATATATTTAGTTAGTTCATTACTCCCTTGCATATCTGTTATTTATTTATTTATTCATCATTAGTCTTCATCTACGTGAGTCTCATGTAGTTTAGTAAACTGCCCCCCACAATGAGATGCCCCCAGATACCTCATTGCAGTCACTGTCCATGAGCATATTAAGATGCTGTAGAATCCCTTGTTGTCTTCTCTGTGTCGTACGTCCCTCCCCGTGCCCACCCTTCTGCTTTATGCATGCCAAAGGTAATGTGCACATTCGCCCCCGCTCCGCCTGACATTTTCCTCCGTTCCCACCTGTCCACCTCCATCCCTTTCCCTTCGGTAACTGTTAGTCCACTCTTGCGGTGCCGTTTTTCTTCTTCGGCTGTCTCTTGGTTCCCCTCCTGCACAGGCGAGTGATATCATTTGATACTTGTGTTTCTCCACCTGCCTGCCTTATTACACTGAGTATGATGCCGTCTCACACCATCCGTGTTTCTGCAAATGGTGGGATTTGTTTTCCTATGACTGAATAATATTCCATTGTTCACCTACTGATGGACACTGAGCTTGGCTATTGAGAATAGTGCTGTGGTCATCATAGGGATGCACGTGTCGCTTTTGAACTGGGGGCGGCAATGTCTCATTCATTCATTCATCTGTTTATTCATTTATTTTTTTATCATGAATCTACAATTATGTGGATAACATCATGTTTATTACACTCCCCCCATCACCAACGTAGGAATGGTTAAGGGACTAAGAAGGCTTGTTGTGAAGGACGGTTGCAGGCTGGTAAGGGGGCATTACGATTAGCTCACATAATGTGGGGGGGAATTCTATAGGGAAGGCAGTATAGTTCAGAGAATTCAAGCAGTGATTCTGTAGGATCTTACTATGCTGGTGAACAGTGAGTGTAATGGGGTCTGGGGGGCGACTTGATGATCTGGGCAGTCTAGTAACCTTGATGTTCCTTATGTAATTGTAGATTGGTTATTGTGAATAGTGCTGCCCTAAATTTAGGGGTGCAGATGTCTTTCTAGAACTGGGCTGCTGCGTTCTTTATGTATGTATGTTTGTATGTATGTATGTGTGTATGTATGTATTCATCCATCCATGCATCCATTCATTCATTCATTCATTTATTATCTGTCTACCTATCTATCCATGGATGTTTCTGTCATTAATGCCCATTAGAGGAGTTCCATTATGTTTACAAGACTCCCCCCATCACGCACGTGCCCCCAGATACCCCATTGCAGTCACTGTCCATGAGCATAGTAAGATAACTGTAGAATCCCTACTTGTCTTTTCTGTGTTTTTCCGCCCTGTCTGTGACACCCCTCCCACATTATATATTCTTCTTCTAATGTGTCCTTACTTCGCCCCTCCCTAATCCCTCCATTCCCACCCATACACCTCAGTCTCTTTCCCTCTGTTAACTTTTAGTCCATTCTTGGGTTTTCTGAGACTGCTGCTGTTTCCTTCTTCAGTTTTTTGTTTGTTCTGATACTGTAGTGATGAGTGATATCATTATACATATATAGATATTTATATATATATATATGTATGTATGTAGGTAAGTAACTCTAATGTTTGCTAAGATGATGCAGCTTCGCACGGCTGGGCACTGCCCCCCCCTCCCCGTGGGTGGAGTTTGTAAGCGCAGCACTGTAGCCTGGAGATTCCACGATGTCACAGTGGTGCCTCTGTCCTAGAGACATAATGTGTATGCTGAGAGGAGCAGGTGTGATTCCGGTGAGGTGGACACTGACCAACTTGACAGCATCAGGCTAAATGGAATCCAGAGCCAAGGTACTGTGTGTTCCTTTTCATTTTGTTGTCCCTGCTTCAAAGTTACATGAACAACATTATGGTTCCTAGGCTACCCCACTGGCAAGTCCCCACCACGTACCCGTAAGAGTCGCTGTCCAACAGCCCACGAATATGCTGTAGAAGTGCTGCTGATCATCGCTATGTTATACGGTCCTACGTAAGCTTGCCGCCGGGCCACACCCTGTGTGCCACTCATAGTGCCCCATTTTCCCTCTCTCCCTTCCCTCCTAACCCATCCTCTTCAGTCCCATTCCCTTTGGTAACTGTGAGTCCATTCTTTGGTTCGGTGCGGCTTCTACTGTCCTTTTCTATCACTCGTTTTCTTTTTTCTGCTACTCCACAGGTGAGTGAAATCAGTTGACACTTGTCTTTGTCTGCGTGGCTTATTTCGCGGAGCATGATACCCTCTACCTCTCTCCATGTTGTTGCACATGGTAGGATTGGTTTCTGCATATGGCAGAATAATATTCCACTTTTCATCCTCTGATAGACACTTACCTTGTCTGTTGTTGTGGACAGTGCTGTGATAATTATACGGGTGCACAGGTCTTTTTTAAACTGGGCTGCTATATTCTAGTGTTTATTTCTGTATGTCCGGATGTTTGAATATATTTAGTTAGTTCATTACTCCCTTGCATATCTGTTATTTATTTATTTATTCATCATTAGTCTTCATCTACGTGAGTCTCATGTAGTTTAGTAAACTGCCCCCCACAATGAGATGCCCCCAGATACCTCATTGCAGTCACTGTCCATGAGCATATTAAGATGCTGTAGAATCCCTTGTTGTCTTCTCTGTGTCGTACGTCCCTCCCCGTGCCCACCCTTCTGCTTTATGCATGCCAAAGGTAATGTGCACATTCGCCCCCGCTCCGCCTGACATTTTCCTCCGTTCCCACCTGTCCACCTCCATCCCTTTCCCTTCGGTAACTGTTAGTCCACTCTTGCGGTGCCGTTTTTCTTCTTCGGCTGTCTCTTGGTTCCCCTCCTGCACAGGCGAGTGATATCATTTGATACTTGTGTTTCTCCACCTGCCTGCCTTATTACACTGAGTATGATGCCCTCTCACACCATCCGTGTTTCTGCAAATGGTGTGATTTGTTTTCCTATGACTGAATAATATTCCATTGTTCACCTACTGATGGACACTGAGCTTGGCTATTGAGAATAGTGCTGTGGTCATCATAGGGATGCACGTGTCGCTTTTGAACTGGGGGCGGCAATGTCTCATTCATTCATTCATCTGTTTATTCATTTATTTTTTTATCATGAATCTACAATTATGTGGATAACATCATGTTTATTACACTCCCCCCATCACCAACGTAGGAATGGTTAAGGGACTAAGAAGGCTGGTTGTGAAGGACGGTTGCAGGCTGGTAAGGGGGCATTACGATTAGCTCACATAATGTGGGGGGGAATTCTATAGGGAAGGCAGTATAGTTCAGAGAATTCAAGCAGTGATTCTGTAGGATGTTACTATGCTGGTGAACAGTGAGTGTAATGGGGTCTGGGGGGCGACTTGATGATCTGGGCAGTCTAGTAACCTTGATGTTCCTTATGTAATTGTAGATTGGTTATTGTGAATAGTGCTGCCCTAAATTTAGGGGTGCAGATGTCTTTCTAGAACTGGGCTGCTGCGTTCTTTATGTATGTATGTTTGTATGTATGTATGTGTGTATGTATGTATTCATCCATCCATGCATCCATTCATTCATTCATTCATTTATTATCTGTCTACCTATCTATCCATGGATGTTTCTGTCATTAATGCCCATTAGAGGAGTTCCATTATGTTTACAAGACTCCCCCCATCACGCACGTGCCCCCAGATACCCCATTGCAGTCACTGTCCATGAGCATAGTAAGATAACTGTAGAATCCCTACTTGTCTTTTCTGTGTTTTTCCGCCCTGTCTGTGACACCCCTCCCACATTATATATTCTTCTTCTAATGTGTCCTTACTTCGCCCCTCCCTAATCCCTCCATTCCCACCCATACACCTCAGTCTCTTTCCCTCTGTTAACTTTTAGTCCATTCTTGGGTTTTCTGAGACTGCTGCTGTTTCCTTCTTCAGTTTTTTGTTTGTTCTGATACTGTAGTGATGAGTGATATCATTATACATATATAGATATTTATATATATATATATATGTATGTATGTAGGTAAGTAACTCTAATGTTTGCTAAGATGATGCAGCTTCGCACGGCTGGGCACTGCCCCCCCCCCCCGTGGGTGGAGTTTGTAAGCGCAGCACTGTAGCCTGGAGATTCCACGATGTCACAGTGGTGCCTCTGTCCTAGAGACATAATGTGTATGCTGAGAGGAGCAGGTGTGATTCCGGTGAGGTGGACACTGACCAACTTGACAGCATCAGGCTAAATGGAATCCAGAGCCAAGGTACTGTGTGTTCCTTTTCATTTTGTTGTCCCTGCTTCAAAGTTACATGAACAACATTATGGTTCCTAGGCTACCCCCACTGGCAAGTCCCCACCACGTACCCGTAAGAGTCGCTGTCCAACAGCCCACGAATATGCTGTAGAAGTGCTGCTGATCATCGCTATGTTATACGGTCCTACGTAAGCTTGCCGCCGGGCCACACCCTGTGTGCCACTCATAGTGCCCCATTTTCCCTCTCTCCCTTCCCTCCTAACCCATCCTCTTCAGTCCCATTCCCTTTGGTAACTGTGAGTCCATTCTTTGGTTCGGTGCGGCTTCTACTGTGCTTTTCTATCACTCGTTTTCTTTTTTCTGCTACTCCACAGGTGAGTGAAATCAGTTGACACTTGTCTTTGTCTGCGTGGCTTATTTCGCGGAGCATGATACCCTCTACCTCTCTCCATATTGTTGCACATGGTAGGATTGGTTTCTGCATATGGCAGAATAATATTCCACTTTTCATCCTCTGATAGACACTTACCTTGTCTGTTGTTGTGGACAGTGCTGTGATAATTATACGGGTGCACAGGTCTTTTTTAAACTGGGCTGCTGTATTCTAGTGTTTATTTCTGTATGTCCGGATGTTTGAATATATTTAGTTAGTTCATTACTCCCTTGCATATCTGTTATTTATTTATTTATTTATCATTAGTCTTCATCTACGTGAGTCTCATGTAGTTTAGTAAACTGCCCCCCACAATGAGATGCCCCCAGATACCTCATTGCAGTCACTGTCCATGAGCATATTAAGATGCTGTAGAATCCCTTGTTGTCTTCTCTGTGTCGTACGTCCCTCCCCGTGCCCACCCTTCTGCTTTATGCATGCCAAAGGTAATGTGCACATTCGCCCCCGCTCCGCCTGACATTTTCCTCCGTTCCCACCTGTCCTCCTCCATCCCTTTCCCTTCGGTAACTGTTAGTCCACTCTTGCGGTGCCGTTTTTCTTCTTCGGCTGTCTCTTGGTTCCCCTCCTGCACAGGCGAGTGATATCATTTGATACTTGTGTTTCTCCACCTGCCTGCCTTATTACACTGAGTATGATGCCGTCTCACACCATCCGTGTTTCTGCAAATGGTGGGATTTGTTTTCCTATGACTGAATAATATTCCATTGTTCACCTACTGATGGACACTGAGCTTGGCTATTGAGAATAGTGCTGTGGTCATCATAGGGATGCACGTGTCGCTTTTGAACTGGGGGCGGCAATGTCTCATTCATTCATTCATCTGTTTATTCATTTATTTTTTTATCATGAATCTACAATTATGTGGATAACATCATGTTTATTACACTCCCCCCATCACCAACGTAGGAATGGTTAAGGGACTAAGAAGGCTTGTTGTGAAGGACGGTTGCAGGCTGGTAAGGGGGCATTACGATTAGCTCACATAATGTGGGGGGGAATTCTATAGGGAAGGCAGTATAGTTCAGAGAATTCAAGCAGTGATTCTGTAGGATGTTACTATGCTGGTGAACAGTGAGTGTAATGGGGTCTGGGGGGCGACTTGATGATCTGGGCAGTCTAGTAACCTTGATGTTCCTTATGTAATTGTAGATTGGTTATTGTGAATAGTGCTGCCATAAATTTAGGGGTGCAGATGTCTTTCTAGAACTGGGCTGCTGCGTTCTTTATGTATGTATGTTTGTATGTATGTATGTGTGTATGTATGTATTCATCCATCCATGCATCCATTCATTCATTCATTCATTTATTATCTGTCTACCTATCTATCCATGGATGTTTCTGTCATTAATGCCCATTAGAGGAGTTCCATTATGTTTACAAGACTCCCCCCATCACGCACGTGCCCCCAGATACCCCATTGCAGTCACTGTCCATGAGCATAGTAAGATAACTGTAGAATCCCTACTTGTCTTTTCTGTGTTTTTCCGCCCTGTCTGTGACACCCCTCCCACATTATATATTCTTCTTCTAATGTGTCCTTACTTCGCCCCTCCCTAATCCCTCCATTCCCACCCATACACCTCAGTCTCTTTCCCTCTGTTAACTTTTAGTCCATTCTTGGGTTTTCTGAGACTGCTGCTGTTTCCTTCTTCAGTTTTTTGTTTGTTCTGATACTGTAGTGATGAGTGATATCATTATACATATATAGATATTTATATATATATATATATGTATGTATGTAGGTAAGTAACTCTAATGTTTGCTAAGATGATGCAGCTTCGCACGGCTGGGCACTGCCCCCCCCTCCCCGTGGGTGGAGTTTGTAAGCGCAGCACTGTAGCCTGGAGATTCCACGATGTCACAGTGGTGCCTCTGTCCTAGAGACATAATGTGTATGCTGAGAGGAGCAGGTGTGATTCCGGTGAGGTGGACACTGACCAACTTGACAGCATCAGGCTAAATGGAATCCAGAGCCAAGGTACTGTGTGTTCCTTTTCATTTTGTTGTCCCTGCTTCAAAGTTACATGAACAACATTATGGTTCCTAGGCTACCCCACTGGCAAGTCCCCACCACGTACCCGTAAGAGTCGCTGTCCAACAGCCCACGAATATGCTGTAGAAGTGCTGCTGATCATCGCTATGTTATACGGTCCTACGTAAGCTTGCCGCCGGGCCACACCCTGTGTGCCACTCATAGTGCCCCATTTTCCCTCTCTCCCTTCCCTCCTAACCCATCCTCTTCAGTCCCATTCCCTTTGGTAACTGTGAGTCCATTCTTTGGTTCGGTGCGGCTTCTACTGTCCTTTTCTATCACTCGTTTTCTTTTTTCTGCTACTCCACAGGTGAGTGAAATCAGTTGACACTTGTCTTTGTCTGCGTGGCTTATTTCGCGGAGCATGATACCCTCTACCTCTCTCCATGTTGTTGCACATGGTAGGATTGGTTTCTGCATATGGCAGAATAATATTCCACTTTTCATCCTCTGATAGACACTTACCTTGTCTGTTGTTGTGGACAGTGCTGTGATAATTATACGGGTGCACAGGTCTTTTTTAAACTGGGCTGCTATATTCTAGTGTTTATTTCTGTATGTCCGGATGTTTGAATATATTTAGTTAGTTCATTACTCCCTTGCATATCTGTTATTTATTTATTTATTCATCATTAGTCTTCATCTACGTGAGTCTCATGTAGTTTAGTAAACTGCCCCCCACAATGAGATGCCCCCAGATACCTCATTGCAGTCACTGTCCATGAGCATATTAAGATGCTGTAGAATCCCTTGTTGTCTTCTCTGTGTCGTACGTCCCTCCCCGTGCCCACCCTTCTGCTTTATGCATGCCAAAGGTAATGTGCACATTCGCCCCCGCTCCGCCTGACATTTTCCTCCGTTCCCACCTGTCCACCTCCATCCCTTTCCCTTCGGTAACTGTTAGTCCACTCTTGCGGTGCCGTTTTTCTTCTTCGGCTGTCTCTTGGTTCCCCTCCTGCACAGGCGAGTGATATCATTTGATACTTGTGTTTCTCCACCTGCCTACCTTATTACACTGAGTATGATGCCCTCTCACACCATCCGTGTTTCTGCAAATGGTGGGATTTGTTTTCCTATGACTGAATAATATTCCATTGTTCACCTACTGATGGACACTGAGCTTGGCTATTGAGAATAGTGCTGTGGTCATCATAGGGATGCACGTGTCGCTTTTGAACTGGGGGCGGCAATGTCTCATTCATTCATTCATCTGTTTATTCATTTATTTTTTTATCATGAATCTACAATTATGTGGATAACATCATGTTTATTACACTCCCCCCATCACCAACGTAGGAATGGTTAAGGGACTAAGAAGGCTGGTTGTGAAGGACGGTTGCAGGCTGGTAAGGGGGCATTACGATTAGCTCACATAATGTGGGGGGGAATTCTATAGGGAAGGCAGTATAGTTCAGAGAATTCAAGCAGTGATTCTGTAGGATGTTACTATGCTGGTGAACAGTGAGTGTAATGGGGTCTGGGGGGCGACTTGATGATCTGGGCAGTCTAGTAACCTTGATGTTCCTTATGTAATTGTAGATTGGTTATTGTGAATAGTGCTGCCATAAATTTAGGGGTGCAGATGTCTTTCTAGAACTGGGCTGCTGCGTTCTTTATGTATGTATGTTTGTATGTATGTATGTGTGTATGTATGTATTCATCCATCCATGCATCCATTCATTCATTCATTCATTTATTATCTGTCTACCTATCTATCCATGGATGTTTCTGTCATTAATGCCCATTAGAGGAGTTCCATTATGTTTACAAGACTCCCCCCATCACGCACGTGCCCCCAGATACCCCATTGCAGTCACTGTCCATGAGCATAGTAAGATAACTGTAGAATCCCTACTTGTCTTTTCTGTGTTTTTCCGCCCTGTCTGTGACACCCCTCCCACATTATATATTCTTCTTCTAATGTGTCCTTACTTCGCCCCTCCCTAATCCCTCCATTCCCACCCATACACCTCAGTCTCTTTCCCTCTGTTAACTTTTAGTCCATTCTTGGGTTTTCTGAGACTGCTGCTGTTTCCTTCTTCAGTTTTTTGTTTGTTCTGATACTGTAGTGATGAGTGATATCATTATACATATATAGATATTTATATATATATATATATGTATGTATGTAGGTAAGTAACTCTAATGTTTGCTAAGATGATGCAGCTTCGCACGGCTGGGCACTGCCCCCCCCTCCCCGTGGGTGGAGTTTGTAAGCGCAGCACTGTAGCCTGGAGATTCCACGATGTCACAGTGGTGCCTCTGTCCTAGAGACATAATGTGTATGCTGAGAGGAGCAGGTGTGATTCCGGTGAGGTGGACACTGACCAACTTGACAGCATCAGGCTAAATGGAATCCAGAGCCAAGGTACTGTGTGTTCCTTTTCATTTTGTTGTCCCTGCTTCAAAGTTACATGAACAACATTATGGTTCCTAGGCTACCCCCACTGGCAAGTCCCCACCACGTACCCGTAAGAGTCGCTGTCCAACAGCCCACGAATATGCTGTAGAAGTGCTGCTGATCATCGCTATGTTATACGGTCCTACGTAAGCTTGCCGCCGGGCCACACCCTGTGTGCCACTCATAGTGCCCCATTTTCCCTCTCTCCCTTCCCTCCTAACCCATCCTCTTCAGTCCCATTCCCTTTGGTAACTGTGAGTCCATTCTTTGGTTCGGTGCGGCTTCTACTGTGCTTTTCTATCACTCGTTTTCTTTTTTCTGCTACTCCACAGGTGAGTGAAATCAGTTGACACTTGTCTTTGTCTGCGTGGCTTATTTCGCGGAGCATGATACCCTCTACCTCTCTCCATGTTGTTGCACATGGTAGGATTGGTTTCTGCATATGGCAGAATAATATTCCACTTTTCATCCTCTGATAGACACTTACCTTGTCTGTTGTTGTGGACAGTGCTGTGATAATTATACGGGTGCACAGGTCTTTTTTAAACTGGGCTGCTGTATTCTAGTGTTTATTTCTGTATGTCCGGATGTTTGAATATATTTAGTTAGTTCATTACTCCCTTGCATATCTGTTATTTATTTATTTATTTATCATTAGTCTTCATCTACGTGAGTCTCATGTAGTTTAGTAAACTGCCCCCCACAATGAGATGCCCCCAGATACCTCATTGCAGTCACTGTCCATGAGCATATTAAGATGCTGTAGAATCCCTTGTTGTCTTCTCTGTGTCGTACGTCCCTCCCCGTGCCCACCCTTCTGCTTTATGCATGCCAAAGGTAATGTGCACATTCGCCCCCGCTCCGCCTGACATTTTCCTCCGTTCCCACCTGTCCACCTCCATCCCTTTCCCTTCGGTAACTGTTAGTCCACTCTTGCGGTGCCGTTTTTCTTCTTCGGCTGTCTCTTGGTTCCCCTCCTGCACAGGCGAGTGATATCATTTGATACTTGTGTTTCTCCACCTGCCTGCCTTATTACACTGAGTATGATGCCGTCTCACACCATCCGTGTTTCTGCAAATGGTGGGATTTGTTTTCCTATGACTGAATAATATTCCATTGTTCACCTACTGATGGACACTGAGCTTGGCTATTGAGAATAGTGCTGTGGTCATCATAGGGATGCACGTGTCGCTTTTGAACTGGGGGCGGCAATGTCTCATTCATTCATTCATCTGTTTATTCATTTATTTTTTTATCATGAATCTACAATTATGTGGATAACATCATGTTTATTACACTCCCCCCATCACCAACGTAGGAATGGTTAAGGGACTAAGAAGGCTTGTTGTGAAGGACGGTTGCAGGCTGGTAAGGGGGCATTACGATTAGCTCACATAATGTGGGGGGGAATTCTATAGGGAAGGCAGTATAGTTCAGAGAATTCAAGCAGTGATTCTGTAGGATCTTACTATGCTGGTGAACAGTGAGTGTAATGGGGTCTGGGGGGCGACTTGATGATCTGGGCAGTCTAGTAACCTTGATGTTCCTTATGTAATTGTAGATTGGTTATTGTGAATAGTGCTGCCCTAAATTTAGGGGTGCAGATGTCTTTCTAGAACTGGGCTGCTGCGTTCTTTATGTATGTATGTTTGTATGTATGTATGTGTGTATGTATGTATTCATCCATCCATGCATCCATTCATTCATTCATTCATTTATTATCTGTCTACCTATCTATCCATGGATGTTTCTGTCATTAATGCCCATTAGAGGAGTTCCATTATGTTTACAAGACTCCCCCCATCACGCACGTGCCCCCAGATACCCCATTGCAGTCACTGTCCATGAGCATAGTAAGATAACTGTAGAATCCCTACTTGTCTTTTCTGTGTTTTTCCGCCCTGTCTGTGACACCCCTCCCACATTATATATTCTTCTTCTAATGTGTCCTTACTTCGCCCCTCCCTAATCCCTCCATTCCCACCCATACACCTCAGTCTCTTTCCCTCTGTTAACTTTTAGTCCATTCTTGGGTTTTCTGAGACTGCTGCTGTTTCCTTCTTCAGTTTTTTGTTTGTTCTGATACTGTAGTGATGAGTGATATCATTATACATATATAGATATTTATATATATATATATGTATGTATGTAGGTAAGTAACTCTAATGTTTGCTAAGATGATGCAGCTTCGCACGGCTGGGCACTGCCCCCCCCTCCCCGTGGGTGGAGTTTGTAAGCGCAGCACTGTAGCCTGGAGATTCCACGATGTCACAGTGGTGCCTCTGTCCTAGAGACATAATGTGTATGCTGAGAGGAGCAGGTGTGATTCCGGTGAGGTGGACACTGACCAACTTGACAGCATCAGGCTAAATGGAATCCAGAGCCAAGGTACTGTGTGTTCCTTTTCATTTTGTTGTCCCTGCTTCAAAGTTACATGAACAACATTATGGTTCCTAGGCTACCCCACTGGCAAGTCCCCACCACGTACCCGTAAGAGTCGCTGTCCAACAGCCCACGAATATGCTGTAGAAGTGCTGCTGATCATCGCTATGTTATACGGTCCTACGTAAGCTTGCCGCCGGGCCACACCCTGTGTGCCACTCATAGTGCCCCATTTTCCCTCTCTCCCTTCCCTCCTAACCCATCCTCTTCAGTCCCATTCCCTTTGGTAACTGTGAGTCCATTCTTTGGTTCGGTGCGGCTTCTACTGTGCTTTTCTACCACTCGTTTTCTTTTTTCTGCTACTCCACAGGTGAGTGAAATCAGTTGACACTTGTCTTTGTCTGCGTGGCTTATTTCGCGGAGCATGATACCCTCTACCTCTCTCCATGTTGTTGCACATGGTAGGATTGGTTTCTGCATATGGCAGAATAATATTCCACTTTTCATCCTCTGATAGACACTTACCTTGTCTGTTGTTGTGGACAGTGCTGTGATAATTATACGGGTGCACAGGTCTTTTTTAAACTGGGCTGCTGTATTCTAGTGTTTATTTCTGTATGTCCGGATGTTTGAATATATTTAGTTAGTTCATTACTCCCTTGCATATCTGTTATTTATTTATTTATTCATCATTAGTCTTCATCTACGTGAGTCTCATGTAGTTTAGTAAACTGCCCCCCACAATGAGATGCCCCCAGATACCTCATTGCAGTCACTGTCCATGAGCATATTAAGATGCTGTAGAATCCCTTGTTGTCTTCTCTGTGTCGTACGTCCCTCCCCGTGCCCACCCTTCTGCTTTATGCATGCCAAAGGTAATGTGCACATTCGCCCCCACTCCGCCTGACATTTTCCTCCGTTCCCACCTGTCCACCTCCATCCCTTTCCCTTCGGTAACTGTTAGTCCACTCTTGCGGTGCCGTTTTTCTTCTTCGGCTGTCTCTTGGTTCCCCTCCTGCACAGGCGAGTGATATCATTTGATACTTGTGTTTCTCCACCTGCCTGCCTTATTACACTGAGTATGATGCCCTCTCACACCATCCGTGTTTCTGCAAATGGTGGGATTTGTTTTCCTATGACTGAATAATATTCCATTGTTCACCTACTGATGGACACTGAGCTTGGCTATTGAGAATAGT
Source organism: Manis pentadactyla (assembly GCF_030020395.1). Classification (NCBI taxonomy): domain Eukaryota; kingdom Metazoa; phylum Chordata; class Mammalia; order Pholidota; family Manidae; genus Manis; species Manis pentadactyla. The sequence continues at coordinate 84,404,791 of NC_080024.1, forward strand.
GCTGTGGTCATCATAGGGATGCACGTGTCGCTTTTGAACTGGGGGCGGCAATGTCTCATTCATTCATTCATCTGTTTATTCATTTATTTTTTTATCATGAATCTACAATTATGTGGATAACATCATGTTTATTACACTCCCCCCATCACCAACGTAGGAATGGTTAAGGGACTAAGAAGGCTGGTTGTGAAGGACGGTTGCAGGCTGGTAAGGGGGCATTACGATTAGCTCACATAATGTGGGGGGGAATTCTATAGGGAAGGCAGTATAGTTCAGAGAATTCAAGCAGTGATTCTGTAGGATGTTACTATGCTGGTGAACAGTGAGTGTAATGGGGTCTGGGGGGCGACTTGATGATCTGGGCAGTCTAGTAACCTTGATGTTCCTTATGTAATTGTAGATTGGTTATTGTGAATAGTGCTGCCCTAAATTTAGGGGTGCAGATGTCTTTCTAGAACTGGGCTGCTGCGTTCTTTATGTATGTATGTTTGTATGTATGTATGTGTGTATGTATGTATTCATCCATCCATGCATCCATTCATTCATTCATTCATTTATTATCTGTCTACCTATCTATCCATGGATGTTTCTGTCATTAATGCCCATTAGAGGAGTTCCATTATGTTTACAAGACTCCCCCCATCACGCACGTGCCCCCAGATACCCCATTGCAGTCACTGTCCATGAGCATAGTAAGATAACTGTAGAATCCCTACTTGTCTTTTCTGTGTTTTTCCGCCCTGTCTGTGACACCCCTCCCACATTATATATTCTTCTTCTAATGTGTCCTTACTTCGCCCCTCCCTAATCCCTCCATTCCCACCCATACACCTCAGTCTCTTTCCCTCTGTTAACTTTTAGTCCATTCTTGGGTTTTCTGAGACTGCTGCTGTTTCCTTCTTCAGTTTTTTGTTTGTTCTGATACTGTAGTGATGAGTGATATCATTATACATATATAGATATTTATATATATATATATATGTATGTATGTAGGTAAGTAACTCTAATGTTTGCTAAGATGATGCAGCTTCGCACGGCTGGGCACTGCCCCCCCCTCCCCGTGGGTGGAGTTTGTAAGCGCAGCACTGTAGCCTGGAGATTCCACGATGTCACAGTGGTGCCTCTGTCCTAGAGACATAATGTGTATGCTGAGAGGAGCAGGTGTGATTCCGGTGAGGTGGACACTGACCAACTTGACAGCATCAGGCTAAATGGAATCCAGAGCCAAGGTACTGTGTGTTCCTTTTCATTTTGTTGTCCCTGCTTCAAAGTTACATGAACAACATTATGGTTCCTAGGCTACCCCCACTGGCAAGTCCCCACCACGTACCCGTAAGAGTCGCTGTCCAACAGCCCACGAATATGCTGTAGAAGTGCTGCTGATCATCGCTATGTTATACGGTCCTACGTAAGCTTGCCGCCGGGCCACACCCTGTGTGCCACTCATAGTGCCCCATTTTCCCTCTCTCCCTTCCCTCCTAACCCATCCTCTTCAGTCCCATTCCCTTTGGTAACTGTGAGTCCATTCTTTGGTTCGGTGCGGCTTCTACTGTGCTTTTCTATCACTCGTTTTCTTTTTTCTGCTACTCCACAGGTGAGTGAAATCAGTTGACACTTGTCTTTGTCTGCGTGGCTTATTTCGCGGAGCATGATACCCTCTACCTCTCTCCATGTTGTTGCACATGGTAGGATTGGTTTCTGCATATGGCAGAATAATATTCCACTTTTCATCCTCTGATAGACACTTACCTTGTCTGTTGTTGTGGACAGTGCTGTGATAATTATACGGGTGCACAGGTCTTTTTTAAACTGGGCTGCTGTATTCTAGTGTTTATTTCTGTATGTCCGGATGTTTGAATATATTTAGTTAGTTCATTACTCCCTTGCATATCTGTTATTTATTTATTTATTCATCATTAGTCTTCATCTACGTGAGTCTCATGTAGTTTAGTAAACTGCCCCCCACAATGAGATGCCCCCAGATACCTCATTGCAGTCACTGTCCATGAGCATATTAAGATGCTGTAGAATCCCTTGTTGTCTTCTCTGTGTCGTACGTCCCTCCCCGTGCCCACCCTTCTGCTTTATGCATGCCAAAGGTAATGTGCACATTCGCCCCCGCTCCGCCTGACATTTTCCTCCGTTCCCACCTGTCCACCTCCATCCCTTTCCCTTCGGTAACTGTTAGTCCACTCTTGCGGTGCCGTTTTTCTTCTTCGGCTGTCTCTTGGTTCCCCTCCTGCACAGGCGAGTGATATCATTTGATACTTGTGTTTCTCCACCTGCCTGCCTTATTACACTGAGTATGATGCCCTCTCACACCATCCGTGTTTCTGCAAATGGTGGGATTTGTTTTCCTATGACTGAATAATATTCCATTGTTCACCTACTGATGGACACTGAGCTTGGCTATTGAGAATAGTGCTGTGGTCATCATAGGGATGCACGTGTCGCTTTTGAACTGGGGGCGGCAATGTCTCATTCATTCATTCATCTGTTTATTCATTTATTTTTTTATCATGAATCTACAATTATGTGGATAACATCATGTTTATTACACTCCCCCCATCACCAACGTAGGAATGGTTAAGGGACTAAGAAGGCTGGTTGTGAAGGACGGTTGCAGGCTGGTAAGGGGGCATTACGATTAGCTCACATAATGTGGGGGGGAATTCTATAGGGAAGGCAGTATAGTTCAGAGAATTCAAGCAGTGATTCTGTAGGATGTTACTATGCTGGTGAACAGTGAGTGTAATGGGGTCTGGGGGGCGACTTGATGATCTGGGCAGTCTAGTAACCTTGATGTTCCTTATGTAATTGTAGATTGGTTATTGTGAATAGTGCTGCCATAAATTTAGGGGTGCAGATGTCTTTCTAGAACTGGGCTGCTGCGTTCTTTATGTATGTATGTTTGTATGTATGTATGTGTGTATGTATGTATTCATCCATCCATGCATCCATTCATTCATTCATTCATTTATTATCTGTCTACCTATCTATCCATGGATGTTTCTGTCATTAATGCCCATTAGAGGAGTTCCATTATGTTTACAAGACTCCCCCCATCACGCACGTGCCCCCAGATACCCCATTGCAGTCACTGTCCATGAGCATAGTAAGATAACTGTAGAATCCCTACTTGTCTTTTCTGTGTTTTTCCGCCCTGTCTGTGACACCCCTCCCACATTATATATTCTTCTTCTAATGTGTCCTTACTTCGCCCCTCCCTAATCCCTCCATTCCCACCCATACACCTCAGTCTCTTTCCCTCTGTTAACTTTTAGTCCATTCTTGGGTTTTCTGAGACTGCTGCTGTTTCCTTCTTCAGTTTTTTGTTTGTTCTGATACTGTAGTGATGAGTGATATCATTATACATATATAGATATTTATATATATATATATGTATGTATGTAGGTAAGTAACTCTAATGTTTGCTAAGATGATGCAGCTTCGCACGGCTGGGCACTGCCCCCCCCTCCCCGTGGGTGGAGTTTGTAAGCGCAGCACTGTAGCCTGGAGATTCCACGATGTCACAGTGGTGCCTCTGTCCTAGAGACATAATGTGTATGCTGAGAGGAGCAGGTGTGATTCCGGTGAGGTGGACACTGACCAACTTGACAGCATCAGGCTAAATGGAATCCAGAGCCAAGGTACTGTGTGTTCCTTTTCATTTTGTTGTCCCTGCTTCAAAGTTACATGAACAACATTATGGTTCCTAGGCTACCCCACTGGCAAGTCCCCACCACGTACCCGTAAGAGTCGCTGTCCAACAGCCCACGAATATGCTGTAGAAGTGCTGCTGATCATCGCTATGTTATACGGTCCTACGTAAGCTTGCCGCCGGGCCACACCCTGTGTGCCACTCATAGTGCCCCATTTTCCCTCTCTCCCTTCCCTCCTAACCCATCCTCTTCAGTCCCATTCCCTTTGGTAACTGTGAGTCCATTCTTTGGTTCGGTGCGGCTTCTACTGTCCTTTTCTATCACTCGTTTTCTTTTTTCTGCTACTCCACAGGTGAGTGAAATCAGTTGACACTTGTCTTTGTCTGCGTGGCTTATTTCGCGGAGCATGATACCCTCTACCTCTCTCCATGTTGTTGCACATGGTAGGATTGGTTTCTGCATATGGCAGAATAATATTCCACTTTTCATCCTCTGATAGACACTTACCTTGTCTGTTGTTGTGGACAGTGCTGTGATAATTATACGGGTGCACAGGTCTTTTTTAAACTGGGCTGCTATATTCTAGTGTTTATTTCTGTATGTCCGGATGTTTGAATATATTTAGTTAGTTCATTACTCCCTTGCATATCTGTTATTTATTTATTTATTCATCATTAGTCTTCATCTACGTGAGTCTCATGTAGTTTAGTAAACTGCCCCCCACAATGAGATGCCCCCAGATACCTCATTGCAGTCACTGTCCATGAGCATATTAAGATGCTGTAGAATCCCTTGTTGTCTTCTCTGTGTCGTACGTCCCTCCCCGTGCCCACCCTTCTGCTTTATGCATGCCAAAGGTAATGTGCACATTCGCCCCCGCTCCGCCTGACATTTTCCTCCGTTCCCACCTGTCCACCTCCATCCCTTTCCCTTCGGTAACTGTTAGTCCACTCTTGCGGTGCCGTTTTTCTTCTTCGGCTGTCTCTTGGTTCCCCTCCTGCACAGGCGAGTGATATCATTTGATACTTGTGTTTCTCCACCTGCCTACCTTATTACACTGAGTATGATGCCCTCTCACACCATCCGTGTTTCTGCAAATGGTGGGATTTGTTTTCCTATGACTGAATAATATTCCATTGTTCACCTACTGATGGACACTGAGCTTGGCTATTGAGAATAGTGCTGTGGTCATCATAGGGATGCACGTGTCGCTTTTGAACTGGGGGCGGCAATGTCTCATTCATTCATTCATCTGTTTATTCATTTATTTTTTTATCATGAATCTACAATTATGTGGATAACATCATGTTTATTACACTCCCCCCATCACCAACGTAGGAATGGTTAAGGGACTAAGAAGGCTGGTTGTGAAGGACGGTTGCAGGCTGGTAAGGGGGCATTACGATTAGCTCACATAATGTGGGGGGGAATTCTATAGGGAAGGCAGTATAGTTCAGAGAATTCAAGCAGTGATTCTGTAGGATGTTACTATGCTGGTGAACAGTGAGTGTAATGGGGTCTGGGGGGCGACTTGATGATCTGGGCAGTCTAGTAACCTTGATGTTCCTTATGTAATTGTAGATTGGTTATTGTGAATAGTGCTGCCATAAATTTAGGGGTGCAGATGTCTTTCTAGAACTGGGCTGCTGCGTTCTTTATGTATGTATGTTTGTATGTATGTATGTGTGTATGTATGTATTCATCCATCCATGCATCCATTCATTCATTCATTCATTTATTATCTGTCTACCTATCTATCCATGGATGTTTCTGTCATTAATGCCCATTAGAGGAGTTCCATTATGTTTACAAGACTCCCCCCATCACGCACGTGCCCCCAGATACCCCATTGCAGTCACTGTCCATGAGCATAGTAAGATAACTGTAGAATCCCTACTTGTCTTTTCTGTGTTTTTCCGCCCTGTCTGTGACACCCCTCCCACATTATATATTCTTCTTCTAATGTGTCCTTACTTCGCCCCTCCCTAATCCCTCCATTCCCACCCATACACCTCAGTCTCTTTCCCTCTGTTAACTTTTAGTCCATTCTTGGGTTTTCTGAGACTGCTGCTGTTTCCTTCTTCAGTTTTTTGTTTGTTCTGATACTGTAGTGATGAGTGATATCATTATACATATATAGATATTTATATATATATATATATGTATGTATGTAGGTAAGTAACTCTAATGTTTGCTAAGATGATGCAGCTTCGCACGGCTGGGCACTGCCCCCCCCTCCCCGTGGGTGGAGTTTGTAAGCGCAGCACTGTAGCCTGGAGATTCCACGATGTCACAGTGGTGCCTCTGTCCTAGAGACATAATGTGTATGCTGAGAGGAGCAGGTGTGATTCCGGTGAGGTGGACACTGACCAACTTGACAGCATCAGGCTAAATGGAATCCAGAGCCAAGGTACTGTGTGTTCCTTTTCATTTTGTTGTCCCTGCTTCAAAGTTACATGAACAACATTATGGTTCCTAGGCTACCCCCACTGGCAAGTCCCCACCACGTACCCGTAAGAGTCGCTGTCCAACAGCCCACGAATATGCTGTAGAAGTGCTGCTGATCATCGCTATGTTATACGGTCCTACGTAAGCTTGCCGCCGGGCCACACCCTGTGTGCCACTCATAGTGCCCCATTTTCCCTCTCTCCCTTCCCTCCTAACCCATCCTCTTCAGTCCCATTCCCTTTGGTAACTGTGAGTCCATTCTTTGGTTCGGTGCGGCTTCTACTGTGCTTTTCTATCACTCGTTTTCTTTTTTCTGCTACTCCACAGGTGAGTGAAATCAGTTGACACTTGTCTTTGTCTGCGTGGCTTATTTCGCGGAGCATGATACCCTCTACCTCTCTCCATGTTGTTGCACATGGTAGGATTGGTTTCTGCATATGGCAGAATAATATTCCACTTTTAATCCTCTGATAGACACTTACCTTGTCTGTTGTTGTGGACAGTGCTGTGATAATTATACGGGTGCACAGGTCTTTTTTAAACTGGGCTGCTGTATTCTAGTGTTTATTTCTGTATGTCCGGATGTTTGAATATATTTAGTTAGTTCATTACTCCCTTGCATATCTGTTATTTATTTATTTATTTATCATTAGTCTTCATCTACGTGAGTCTCATGTAGTTTAGTAAACTGCCCCCCACAATGAGATGCCCCCAGATACCTCATTGCAGTCACTGTCCATGAGCATATTAAGATGCTGTAGAATCCCTTGTTGTCTTCTCTGTGTCGTACGTCCCTCCCCGTGCCCACCCTTCTGCTTTATGCATGCCAAAGGTAATGTGCACATTCGCCCCCGCTCCGCCTGACATTTTCCTCCGTTCCCACCTGTCCACCTCCATCCCTTTCCCTTCGGTAACTGTTAGTCCACTCTTGCGGTGCCGTTTTTCTTCTTCGGCTGTCTCTTGGTTCCCCTCCTGCACAGGCGAGTGATATCATTTGATACTTGTGTTTCTCCACCTGCCTGCCTTATTACACTGAGTATGATGCCGTCTCACACCATCCGTGTTTCTGCAAATGGTGGGATTTGTTTTCCTATGACTGAATAATATTCCATTGTTCACCTACTGATGGACACTGAGCTTGGCTATTGAGAATAGTGCTGTGGTCATCATAGGGATGCACGTGTCGCTTTTGAACTGGGGGCGGCAATGTCTCATTCATTCATTCATCTGTTTATTCATTTATTTTTTTATCATGAATCTACAATTATGTGGATAACATCATGTTTATTACACTCCCCCCATCACCAACGTAGGAATGGTTAAGGGACTAAGAAGGCTTGTTGTGAAGGACGGTTGCAGGCTGGTAAGGGGGCATTACGATTAGCTCACATAATGTGGGGGGGAATTCTATAGGGAAGGCAGTATAGTTCAGAGAATTCAAGCAGTGATTCTGTAGGATCTTACTATGCTGGTGAACAGTGAGTGTAATGGGGTCTGGGGGGCGACTTGATGATCTGGGCAGTCTAGTAACCTTGATGTTCCTTATGTAATTGTAGATTGGTTATTGTGAATAGTGCTGCCATAAATTTAGGGGTGCAGATGTCTTTCTAGAACTGGGCTGCTGCGTTCTTTATGTATGTATGTTTGTATGTATGTATGTGTGTATGTATGTATTCATCCATCCATGCATCCATTCATTCATTCATTCATTTATTATCTGTCTACCTATCTATCCATGGATGTTTCTGTCATTAATGCCCATTAGAGGAGTTCCATTATGTTTACAAGACTCCCCCCATCACGCACGTGCCCCCAGATACCCCATTGCAGTCACTGTCCATGAGCATAGTAAGATAACTGTAGAATCCCTACTTGTCTTTTCTGTGTTTTTCCGCCCTGTCTGTGACACCCCTCCCACATTATATATTCTTCTTCTAATGTGTCCTTACTTCGCCCCTCCCTAATCCCTCCATTCCCACCCATACACCTCAGTCTCTTTCCCTCTGTTAACTTTTAGTCCATTCTTGGGTTTTCTGAGACTGCTGCTGTTTCCTTCTTCAGTTTTTTGTTTGTTCTGATACTGTAGTGATGAGTGATATCATTATACATATATAGATATTTATATATATATATATGTATGTATGTAGGTAAGTAACTCTAATGTTTGCTAAGATGATGCAGCTTCGCACGGCTGGGCACTGCCCCCCCCTCCCCGTGGGTGGAGTTTGTAAGCGCAGCACTGTAGCCTGGAGATTCCACGATGTCACAGTGGTGCCTCTGTCCTAGAGACATAATGTGTATGCTGAGAGGAGCAGGTGTGATTCCGGTGAGGTGGACACTGACCAACTTGACAGCATCAGGCTAAATGGAATCCAGAGCCAAGGTACTGTGTGTTCCTTTTCATTTTGTTGTCCCTGCTTCAAAGTTACATGAACAACATTATGGTTCCTAGGCTACCCCACTGGCAAGTCCCCACCACGTACCCGTAAGAGTCGCTGTCCAACAGCCCACGAATATGCTGTAGAAGTGCTGCTGATCATCGCTATGTTATACGGTCCTACGTAAGCTTGCCGCCGGGCCACACCCTGTGTGCCACTCATAGTGCCCCATTTTCCCTCTCTCCCTTCCCTCCTAACCCATCCTCTTCAGTCCCATTCCCTTTGGTAACTGTGAGTCCATTCTTTGGTTCGGTGCGGCTTCTACTGTGCTTTTCTATCACTCGTTTTCTTTTTTCTGCTACTCCACAGGTGAGTGAAATCAGTTGACACTTGTCTTTGTCTGCGTGGCTTATTTCGCGGAGCATGATACCCTCTACCTCTCTCCATGTTGTTGCACATGGTAGGATTGGTTTCTGCATATGGCAGAATAATATTCCACTTTTCATCCTCTGATAGACACTTACCTTGTCTGTTGTTGTGGACAGTGCTGTGATAATTATACGGGTGCACAGGTCTTTTTTAAACTGGGCTGCTGTATTCTAGTGTTTATTTCTGTATGTCCGGATGTTTGAATATATTTAGTTAGTTCATTACTCCCTTGCATATCTGTTATTTATTTATTTATTCATCATTAGTCTTCATCTACGTGAGTCTCATGTAGTTTAGTAAACTGCCCCCCACAATGAGATGCCCCCAGATACCTCATTGCAGTCACTGTCCATGAGCATATTAAGATGCTGTAGAATCCCTTGTTGTCTTCTCTGTGTCGTACGTCCCTCCCCGTGCCCACCCTTCTGCTTTATGCATGCCAAAGGTAATGTGCACATTCGCCCCCACTCCGCCTGACATTTTCCTCCGTTCCCACCTGTCCACCTCCATCCCTTTCCCTTCGGTAACTGTTAGTCCACTCTTGCGGTGCCGTTTTTCTTCTTCGGCTGTCTCTTGGTTCCCCTCCTGCACAGGCGAGTGATATCATTTGATACTTGTGTTTCTCCACCTGCCTGCCTTATTACACTGAGTATGATGCCCTCTCACACCATCCGTGTTTCTGCAAATGGTGGGATTTGTTTTCCTATGACTGAATAATATTCCATTGTTCACCTACTGATGGACACTGAGCTTGGCTATTGAGAATAGTGCTGTGGTCATCATAGGGATGCACGTGTCGCTTTTGAACTGGGGGCGGCAATGTCTCATTCATTCATTCATCTGTTTATTCATTTATTTTTTTATCATGAATCTACAATTATGTGGATAACATCATGTTTATTACACTCCCCCCATCACCAACGTAGGAATGGTTAAGGGACTAAGAAGGCTGGTTGTGAAGGACGGTTGCAGGCTGGTAAGGGGGCATTACGATTAGCTCACATAATGTGGGGGGGAATTCTATAGGGAAGGCAGTATAGTTCAGAGAATTCAAGCAGTGATTCTGTAGGATGTTACTATGCTGGTGAACAGTGAGTGTAATGGGGTCTGGGGGGCGACTTGATGATCTGGGCAGTCTAGTAACCTTGATGTTCCTTATGTAATTGTAGATTGGTTATTGTGAATAGTGCTGCCATAAATTTAGGGGTGCAGATGTCTTTCTAGAACTGGGCTGCTGCGTTCTTTATGTATGTATGTTTGTATGTATGTATGTGTGTATGTATGTATTCATCCATCCATGCATCCATTCATTCATTCATTCATTTATTATCTGTCTACCTATCTATCCATGGATGTTTCTGTCATTAATGCCCATTAGAGGAGTTCCATTATGTTTACAAGACTCCCCCCATCACGCACGTGCCCCCAGATACCCCATTGCAGTCACTGTCCATGAGCATAGTAAGATAACTGTAGAATCCCTACTTGTCTTTTCTGTGTTTTTCCGCCCTGTCTGTGACACCCCTCCCACATTATATATTCTTCTTCTAATGTGTCCTTACTTCGCCCCTCCCTAATCCCTCCATTCCCACCCATACACCTCAGTCTCTTTCCCTCTGTTAACTTTTAGTCCATTCTTGGGTTTTCTGAGACTGCTGCTGTTTCCTTCTTCAGTTTTTTGTTTGTTCTGATACTGTAGTGATGAGTGATATCATTATACATATATAGATATTTATATATATATATATATGTATGTATGTAGGTAAGTAACTCTAATGTTTGCTAAGATGATGCAGCTTCGCACGGCTGGGCACTGCCCCCCCCTCCCCGTGGGTGGAGTTTGTAAGCGCAGCACTGTAGCCTGGAGATTCCACGATGTCACAGTGGTGCCTCTGTCCTAGAGACATAATGTGTATGCTGAGAGGAGCAGGTGTGATTCCGGTGAGGTGGACACTGACCAACTTGACAGCATCAGGCTAAATGGAATCCAGAGCCAAGGTACTGTGTGTTCCTTTTCATTTTGTTGTCCCTGCTTCAAAGTTACATGAACAACATTATGGTTCCTAGGCTACCCCCACTGGCAAGTCCCCACCACGTACCCGTAAGAGTCGCTGTCCAACAGCCCACGAATATGCTGTAGAAGTGCTGCTGATCATCGCTATGTTATACGGTCCTACGTAAGCTTGCCGCCGGGCCACACCCTGTGTGCCACTCATAGTGCCCCATTTTCCCTCTCTCCCTTCCCTCCTAACCCATCCTCTTCAGTCCCATTCCCTTTGGTAACTGTGAGTCCATTCTTTGGTTCGGTGCGGCTTCTACTGTGCTTTTCTATCACTCGTTTTCTTTTTTCTGCTACTCCACAGGTGAGTGAAATCAGTTGACACTTGTCTTTGTCTGCGTGGCTTATTTCGCGGAGCATGATACCCTCTACCTCTCTCCATGTTGTTGCACATGGTAGGATTGGTTTCTGCATATGGCAGAATAATATTCCACTTTTCATCCTCTGATAGACACTTACCTTGTCTGTTGTTGTGGACAGTGCTGTGATAATTATACGGGTGCACAGGTCTTTTTTAAACTGGGCTGCTGTATTCTAGTGTTTATTTCTGTATGTCCGGATGTTTGAATATATTTAGTTAGTTCATTACTCCCTTGCATATCTGTTATTTATTTATTTATTCATCATTAGTCTTCATCTACGTGAGTCTCATGTAGTTTAGTAAACTGCCCCCCACAATGAGATGCCCCCAGATACCTCATTGCAGTCACTGTCCATGAGCATATTAAGATGCTGTAGAATCCCTTGTTGTCTTCTCTGTGTCGTACGTCCCTCCCCGTGCCCACCCTTCTGCTTTATGCATGCCAAAGGTAATGTGCACATTCGCCCCCGCTCCGCCTGACATTTTCCTCCGTTCCCACCTGTCCACCTCCATCCCTTTCCCTTCGGTAACTGTTAGTCCACTCTTGCGGTGCCGTTTTTCTTCTTCGGCTGTCTCTTGGTTCCCCTCCTGCACAGGCGAGTGATATCATTTGATACTTGTGTTTCTCCACCTGCCTGCCTTATTACACTGAGTATGATGCCCTCTCACACCATCCGTGTTTCTGCAAATGGTGGGATTTGTTTTCCTATGACTGAATAATATTCCATTGTTCACCTACTGATGGACACTGAGCTTGGCTATTGAGAATAGTGCTGTGGTCATCATAGGGATGCACGTGTCGCTTTTGAACTGGGGGCGGCAATGTCTCATTCATTCATTCATCTGTTTATTCATTTATTTTTTTATCATGAATCTACAATTATGTGGATAACATCATGTTTATTACACTCCCCCCATCACCAACGTAGGAATGGTTAAGGGACTAAGAAGGCTTGTTGTGAAGGACGGTTGCAGGCTGGTAAGGGGGCATTACGATTAGCTCACATAATGTGGGGGGGAATTCTATAGGGAAGGCAGTATAGTTCAGAGAATTCAAGCAGTGATTCTGTAGGATGTTACTATGCTGGTGAACAGTGAGTGTAATGGGGTCTGGGGGGCGACTTGATGATCTGGGCAGTCTAGTAACCTTGATGTTCCTTATGTAATTGTAGATTGGTTATTGTGAATAGTGCTGCCATAAATTTAGGGGTGCAGATGTCTTTCTAGAACTGGGCTGCTGCGTTCTTTATGTATGTATGTTTGTATGTATGTATGTGTGTATGTATGTATTCATCCATCCATGCATCCATTCATTCATTCATTCATTTATTATCTGTCTACCTATCTATCCATGGATGTTTCTGTCATTAATGCCCATTAGAGGAGTTCCATTATGTTTACAAGACTCCCCCCATCACGCACGTGCCCCCAGATACCCCATTGCAGTCACTGTCCATGAGCATAGTAAGATAACTGTAGAATCCCTACTTGTCTTTTCTGTGTTTTTCCGCCCTGTCTGTGACACCCCTCCCACATTATATATTCTTCTTCTAATGTGTCCTTACTTCGCCCCTCCCTAATCCCTCCATTCCCACCCATACACCTCAGTCTCTTTCCCTCTGTTAACTTTTAGTCCATTCTTGGGTTTTCTGAGACTGCTGCTGTTTCCTTCTTCAGTTTTTTGTTTGTTCTGATACTGTAGTGATGAGTGATATCATTATACATATATAGATATTTATATATATATATATATGTATGTATGTAGGTAAGTAACTCTAATGTTTGCTAAGATGATGCAGCTTCGCACGGCTGGGCACTGCCCCCCCCTCCCCGTGGGTGGAGTTTGTAAGCGCAGCACTGTAGCCTGGAGATTCCACGATGTCACAGTGGTGCCTCTGTCCTAGAGACATAATGTGTATGCTGAGAGGAGCAGGTGTGATTCCGGTGAGGTGGACACTGACCAACTTGACAGCATCAGGCTAAATGGAATCCAGAGCCAAGGTACTGTGTGTTCCTTTTCATTTTGTTGTCCCTGCTTCAAAGTTACATGAACAACATTATGGTTCCTAGGCTACCCCCACTGGCAAGTCCCCACCACGTACCCGTAAGAGTCGCTGTCCAACAGCCCACGAATATGCTGTAGAAGTGCTGCTGATCATCGCTATGTTATACGGTCCTACGTAAGCTTGCCGCCGGGCCACACCCTGTGTGCCACTCATAGTGCCCCATTTTCCCTCTCTCCCTTCCCTCCTAACCCATCCTCTTCAGTCCCATTCCCTTTGGTAACTGTGAGTCCATTCTTTGGTTCGGTGCGGCTTCTACTGTGCTTTTCTATCACTCGTTTTCTTTTTTCTGCTACTCCACAGGTGAGTGAAATCAGTTGACACTTGTCTTTGTCTGCGTGGCTTATTTCGCGGAGCATGATACCCTCTACCTCTCTCCATGTTGTTGCACATGGTAGGATTGGTTTCTGCATATGGCAGAATAATATTCCACTTTTCATCCTCTGATAGACACTTACCTTGTCTGTTGTTGTGGACAGTGCTGTGATAATTATACGGGTGCACAGGTCTTTTTTAAACTGGGCTGCTGTATTCTAGTGTTTATTTCTTTATGTCCGGATGTTTGAATATATTTAGTTAGTTCATTACTCCCTTGCATATCTGTTATTTATTTATTTATTCATCATTAGTCTTCATCTACGTGAGTCTCATGTAGTTTAGTAAACTGCCCCCCACAATGAGATGCCCCCAGATACCTCATTGCAGTCACTGTCCATGAGCATATTAAGATGCTGTAGAATCCCTTGTTGTCTTCTCTGTGTCGTACGTCCCTCCCCGTGCCCACCCTTCTGCTTTATGCATGCCAAAGGTAATGTGCACATTCGCCCCCGCTCCGCCTGACATTTTCCTCCGTTCCCACCTGTCCACCTCCATCCCTTTCCCTTCGGTAACTGTTAGTCCACTCTTGCGGTGCCGTTTTTCTTCTTCGGCTGTCTCTTGGTTCCCCTCCTGCACAGGCGAGTGATATCATTTGATACTTGTGTTTCTCCACCTGCCTGCCTTATTACACTGAGTATGATGCCCTCTCACACCATCCGTGTTTCTGCAAATGGTGGGATTTGTTTTCCTATGACTGAATAATATTCCATTGTTCACCTACTGATGGACACTGAGCTTGGCTATTGAGAATAGTGCTGTGGTCATCATAGGGATGCACGTGTCGCTTTTGAACTGGGGGCGGCAATGTCTCATTCATTCATTCATCTGTTTATTCATTTATTTTTTTATCATGAATCTACAATTATGTGGATAACATCATGTTTATTACACTCCCCCCATCACCAACGTAGGAATGGTTAAGGGACTAAGAAGGCTGGTTGTGAAGGACGGTTGCAGGCTGGTAAGGGGGCATTACGATTAGCTCACATAATGTGGGGGGGAATTCTATAGGGAAGGCAGTATAGTTCAGAGAATTCAAGCAGTGATTCTGTAGGATGTTACTATGCTGGTGAACAGTGAGTGTAATGGGGTCTGGGGGGCGACTTGATGATCTGGGCAGTCTAGTAACCTTGATGTTCCTTATGTAATTGTAGATTGGTTATTGTGAATAGTGCTGCCATAAATTTAGGGGTGCAGATGTCTTTCTAGAACTGGGCTGCTGCGTTCTTTATGTATGTATGTTTGTATGTATGTATGTGTGTATGTATGTATTCATCCATCCATGCATCCATTCATTCATTCATTCATTTATTATCTGTCTACCTATCTATCCATGGATGTTTCTGTCATTAATGCCCATTAGAGGAGTTCCATTATGTTTACAAGACTCCCCCCATCACGCACGTGCCCCCAGATACCCCATTGCAGTCACTGTCCATGAGCATAGTAAGATAACTGTAGAATCCCTACTTGTCTTTTCTGTGTTTTTCCGCCCTGTCTGTGACACCCCTCCCACATTATATATTCTTCTTCTAATGTGTCCTTACTTCGCCCCTCCCTAATCCCTCCATTCCCACCCATACACCTCAGTCTCTTTCCCTCTGTTAACTTTTAGTCCATTCTTGGGTTTTCTGAGACTGCTGCTGTTTCCTTCTTCAGTTTTTTGTTTGTTCTGATACTGTAGTGATGAGTGATATCATTATACATATATAGATATTTATATATATATATATATGTATGTATGTAGGTAAGTAACTCTAATGTTTGCTAAGATGATGCAGCTTCGCACGGCTGGGCACTGCCCCCCCCTCCCCGTGGGTGGAGTTTGTAAGCGCAGCACTGTAGCCTGGAGATTCCACGATGTCACAGTGGTGCCTCTGTCCTAGAGACATAATGTGTATGCTGAGAGGAGCAGGTGTGATTCCGGTGAGGTGGACACTGACCAACTTGACAGCATCAGGCTAAATGGAATCCAGAGCCAAGGTACTGTGTGTTCCTTTTCATTTTGTTGTCCCTGCTTCAAAGTTACATGAACAACATTATGGTTCCTAGGCTACCCCACTGGCAAGTCCCCACCACGTACCCGTAAGAGTCGCTGTCCAACAGCCCACGAATATGCTGTAGAAGTGCTGCTGATCATCGCTATGTTATACGGTCCTACGTAAGCTTGCCGCCGGGCCACACCCTGTGTGCCACTCATAGTGCCCCATTTTCCCTCTCTCCCTTCCCTCCTAACCCATCCTCTTCAGTCCCATTCCCTTTGGTAACTGTGAGTCCATTCTTTGGTTCGGTGCGGCTTCTACTGTCCTTTTCTATCACTCGTTTTCTTTTTTCTGCTACTCCACAGGTGAGTGAAATCAGTTGACACTTGTCTTTGTCTGCGTGGCTTATTTCGCGGAGCATGATACCCTCTACCTCTCTCCATGTTGTTGCACATGGTAGGATTGGTTTCTGCATATGGCAGAATAATATTCCACTTTTCATCCTCTGATAGACACTTACCTTGTCTGTTGTTGTGGACAGTGCTGTGATAATTATACGGGTGCACAGGTCTTTTTTAAACTGGGCTGCTATATTCTAGTGTTTATTTCTGTATGTCCGGATGTTTGAATATATTTAGTTAGTTCATTACTCCCTTGCATATCTGTTATTTATTTATTTATTCATCATTAGTCTTCATCTACGTGAGTCTCATGTAGTTTAGTAAACTGCCCCCCACAATGAGATGCCCCCAGATACCTCATTGCAGTCACTGTCCATGAGCATATTAAGATGCTGTAGAATCCCTTGTTGTCTTCTCTGTGTCGTACGTCCCTCCCCGTGCCCACCCTTCTGCTTTATGCATGCCAAAGGTAATGTGCACATTCGCCCCCGCTCCGCCTGACATTTTCCTCCGTTCCCACCTGTCCACCTCCATCCCTTTCCCTTCGGTAACTGTTAGTCCACTCTTGCGGTGCCGTTTTTCTTCTTCGGCTGTCTCTTGGTTCCCCTCCTGCACAGGCGAGTGATATCATTTGATACTTGTGTTTCTCCACCTGCCTGCCTTATTACACTGAGTATGATGCCCTCTCACACCATCCGTGTTTCTGCAAATGGTGGGATTTGTTTTCCTATGACTGAATAATATTCCATTGTTCACCTACTGATGGACACTGAGCTTGGCTATTGAGAATAGTGCTGTGGTCATCATAGGGATGCACGTGTCGCTTTTGAACTGGGGGCGGCAATGTCTCATTCATTCATTCATCTGTTTATTCATTTATTTTTTTATCATGAATCTACAATTATGTGGATAACATCATGTTTATTACACTCCCCCCATCACCAACGTAGGAATGGTTAAGGGACTAAGAAGGCTGGTTGTGAAGGACGGTTGCAGGCTGGTAAGGGGGCATTACGATTAGCTCACATAATGTGGGGGGGAATTCTATAGGGAAGGCAGTATAGTTCAGAGAATTCAAGCAGTGATTCTGTAGGATGTTACTATGCTGGTGAACAGTGAGTGTAATGGGGTCTGGGGGGCGACTTGATGATCTGGGCAGTCTAGTAACCTTGATGTTCCTTATGTAATTGTAGATTGGTTATTGTGAATAGTGCTGCCATAAATTTAGGGGTGCAGATGTCTTTCTAGAACTGGGCTGCTGCGTTCTTTATGTATGTATGTTTGTATGTATGTATGTGTGTATGTATGTATTCATCCATCCATGCATCCATTCATTCATTCATTCATTTATTATCTGTCTACCTATCTATCCATGGATGTTTCTGTCATTAATGCCCATTAGAGGAGTTCCATTATGTTTACAAGACTCCCCCCATCACGCACGTGCCCCCAGATACCCCATTGCAGTCACTGTCCATGAGCATAGTAAGATAACTGTAGAATCCCTACTTGTCTTTTCTGTGTTTTTCCGCCCTGTCTGTGACACCCCTCCCACATTATATATTCTTCTTCTAATGTGTCCTTACTTCGCCCCTCCCTAATCCCTCCATTCCCACCCATACACCTCAGTCTCTTTCCCTCTGTTAACTTTTAGTCCATTCTTGGGTTTTCTGAGACTGCTGCTGTTTCCTTCTTCAGTTTTTTGTTTGTTCTGATACTGTAGTGATGAGTGATATCATTATACATATATAGATATTTATATATATATATATATGTATGTATGTAGGTAAGTAACTCTAATGTTTGCTAAGATGATGCAGCTTCGCACGGCTGGGCACTGCCCCCCCCTCCCCGTGGGTGGAGTTTGTAAGCGCAGCACTGTAGCCTGGAGATTCCACGATGTCACAGTGGTGCCTCTGTCCTAGAGACATAATGTGTATGCTGAGAGGAGCAGGTGTGATTCCGGTGAGGTGGACACTGACCAACTTGACAGCATCAGGCTAAATGGAATCCAGAGCCAAGGTACTGTGTGTTCCTTTTCATTTTGTTGTCCCTGCTTCAAAGTTACATGAACAACATTATGGTTCCTAGGCTACCCCCACTGGCAAGTCCCCACCACGTACCCGTAAGAGTCGCTGTCCAACAGCCCACGAATATGCTGTAGAAGTGCTGCTGATCATCGCTATGTTATACGGTCCTACGTAAGCTTGCCGCCGGGCCACACCCTGTGTGCCACTCATAGTGCCCCATTTTCCCTCTCTCCCTTCCCTCCTAACCCATCCTCTTCAGTCCCATTCCCTTTGGTAACTGTGAGTCCATTCTTTGGTTCGGTGCGGCTTCTACTGTGCTTTTCTATCACTCGTTTTCTTTTTTCTGCTACTCCACAGGTGAGTGAAATCAGTTGACACTTGTCTTTGTCTGCGTGGCTTATTTCGCGGAGCATGATACCCTCTACCTCTCTCCATGTTGTTGCACATGGTAGGATTGGTTTCTGCATATGGCAGAATAATATTCCACTTTTCATCCTCTGATAGACACTTACCTTGTCTGTTGTTGTGGACAGTGCTGTGATAATTATACGGGTGCACAGGTCTTTTTTAAACTGGGCTGCTGTATTCTAGTGTTTATTTCTGTATGTCCGGATGTTTGAATATATTTAGTTAGTTCATTACTCCCTTGCATATCTGTTATTTATTTATTTATTTATCATTAGTCTTCATCTACGTGAGTCTCATGTAGTTTAGTAAACTGCCCCCCACAATGAGATGCCCCCAGATACCTCATTGCAGTCACTGTCCATGAGCATATTAAGATGCTGTAGAATCCCTTGTTGTCTTCTCTGTGTCGTACGTCCCTCCCCGTGCCCACCCTTCTGCTTTATGCATGCCAAAGGTAATGTGCACATTCGCCCCCGCTCCGCCTGACATTTTCCTCCGTTCCCACCTGTCCACCTCCATCCCTTTCCCTTTGGTAACTGTTAGTCCACTCTTGCGGTGCCGTTTTTCTTCTTCGGCTGTCTCTTGGTTCCCCTCCTGCACAGGCGAGTGATATCATTTGATACTTGTGTTTCTCCACCTGCCTGCCTTATTACACTGAGTATGATGCCGTCTCACACCATCCGTGTTTCTGCAAATGGTGGGATTTGTTTTCCTATGACTGAATAATATTCCATTGTTCACCTACTGATGGACACTGAGCTTGGCTATTGAGAATAGTGCTGTGGTCATCATAGGGATGCACGTGTCGCTTTTGAACTGGGGGCGGCAATGTCTCATTCATTCATTCATCTGTTTATTCATTTATTTTTTTATCATGAATCTACAATTATGTGGATAACATCATGTTTATTACACTCCCCCCATCACCAACGTAGGAATGGTTAAGGGACTAAGAAGGCTTGTTGTGAAGGACGGTTGCAGGCTGGTAAGGGGGCATTACGATTAGCTCACATAATGTGGGGGGGAATTCTATAGGGAAGGCAGTATAGTTCAGAGAATTCAAGCAGTGATTCTGTAGGATCTTACTATGCTGGTGAACAGTGAGTGTAATGGGGTCTGGGGGGCGACTTGATGATCTGGGCAGTCTAGTAACCTTGATGTTCCTTATGTAATTGTAGATTGGTTATTGTGAATAGTGCTGCCATAAATTTAGGGGTGCAGATGTCTTTCTAGAACTGGGCTGCTGCGTTCTTTATGTATGTATGTTTGTATGTATGTATGTGTGTATGTATGTATTCATCCATCCATGCATCCATTCATTCATTCATTCATTTATTATCTGTCTACCTATCTATCCATGGATGTTTCTGTCATTAATGCCCATTAGAGGAGTTCCATTATGTTTACAAGACTCCCCCCATCACGCACGTGCCCCCAGATACCCCATTGCAGTCACTGTCCATGAGCATAGTAAGATAACTGTAGAATCCCTACTTGTCTTTTCTGTGTTTTTCCGCCCTGTCTGTGACACCCCTCCCACATTATATATTCTTCTTCTAATGTGTCCTTACTTCGCCCCTCCCTAATCCCTCCATTCCCACCCATACACCTCAGTCTCTTTCCCTCTGTTAACTTTTAGTCCATTCTTGGGTTTTCTGAGACTGCTGCTGTTTCCTTCTTCAGTTTTTTGTTTGTTCTGATACTGTAGTGATGAGTGATATCATTATACATATATAGATATTTATATATATATATGTATGTATGTATGTAGGTAAGTAACTCTAATGTTTGCTAAGATGATGCAGCTTCGCACGGCTGGGCACTGCCCCCCCCTCCCCGTGGGTGGAGTTTGTAAGCGCAGCACTGTAGCCTGGAGATTCCACGATGTCACAGTGGTGCCTCTGTCCTAGAGACATAATGTGTATGCTGAGAGGAGCAGGTGTGATTCCGGTGAGGTGGACACTGACCAACTTGACAGCATCAGGCTAAATGGAATCCAGAGCCAAGGTACTGTGTGTTCCTTTTCATTTTGTTGTCCCTGCTTCAAAGTTACATGAACAACATTATGGTTCCTAGGCTACCCCACTGGCAAGTCCCCACCACGTACCCGTAAGAGTCGCTGTCCAACAGCCCACGAATATGCTGTAGAAGTGCTGCTGATCATCGCTATGTTATACGGTCCTACGTAAGCTTGCCGCCGGGCCACACCCTGTGTGCCACTCATAGTGCCCCATTTTCCCTCTCTCCCTTCCCTCCTAACCCATCCTCTTCAGTCCCATTCCCTTTGGTAACTGTGAGTCCATTCTTTGGTTCGGTGCGGCTTCTACTGTCCTTTTCTATCACTCGTTTTCTTTTTTCTGCTACTCCACAGGTGAGTGAAATCAGTTGACACTTGTCTTTGTCTGCGTGGCTTATTTCGCGGAGCATGATACCCTCTACCTCTCTCCATGTTGTTGCACATGGTAGGATTGGTTTCTGCATATGGCAGAATAATATTCCACTTTTCATCCTCTGATAGACACTTACCTTGTCTGTTGTTGTGGACAGTGCTGTGATAATTATACGGGTGCACAGGTCTTTTTTAAACTGGGCTGCTATATTCTAGTGTTTATTTCTGTATGTCCGGATGTTTGAAAATATTTAGTTAGTTCATTACTCCCTTGCATATCTGTTATTTATTTATTTATTCATCATTAGTCTTCATCTACGTGAGTCTCATGTAGTTTAGTAAACTGCCCCCCACAATGAGATGCCCCCAGATACCTCATTGCAGTCACTGTCCATGAGCATATTAAGATGCTGTAGAATCCCTTGTTGTCTTCTCTGTGTCGTACGTCCCTCCCCGTGCCCACCCTTCTGCTTTATGCATGCCAAAGGTAATGTGCACATTCGCCCCCGCTCCGCCTGACATTTTCCTCCGTTCCCACCTGTCCACCTCCATCCCTTTCCCTTCGGTAACTGTTAGTCCACTCTTGCGGTGCCGTTTTTCTTCTTCGGCTGTCTCTTGGTTCCCCTCCTGCACAGGCGAGTGATATCATTTGATACTTGTGTTTCTCCACCTGCCTGCCTTATTACACTGAGTATGATGCCCTCTCACACCATCCGTGTTTCTGCAAATGGTGGGATTTGTTTTCCTATGACTGAATAATATTCCATTGTTCACCTACTGATGGACACTGAGCTTGGCTATTGAGAATAGTGCTGTGGTCATCATAGGGATGCACGTGTCGCTTTTGAACTGGGGGCGGCAATGTCTCATTCATTCATTCATCTGTTTATTCATTTATTTTTTTATCATGAATCTACAATTATGTGGATAACATCATGTTTATTACACTCCCCCCATCACCAACGTAGGAATGGTTAAGGGACTAAGAAGGCTGGTTGTGAAGGACGGTTGCAGGCTGGTAAGGGGGCATTACGATTAGCTCACATAATGTGGGGGGGAATTCTATAGGGAAGGCAGTATAGTTCAGAGAATTCAAGCAGTGATTCTGTAGGATGTTACTATGCTGGTGAACAGTGAGTGTAATGGGGTCTGGGTGGCGACTTGATGATCTGGGCAGTCTAGTAACCTTGATGTTCCTTATGTAATTGTAGATTGGTTATTGTGAATAGTGCTGCCATAAATTTAGGGGTGCAGATGTCTTTCTAGAACTGGGCTGCTGCGTTCTTTATGTATGTATGTTTGTATGTATGTATGTGTGTATGTATGTATTCATCCATCCATGCATCCATTCATTCATTCATTCATTTATTATCTGTCTACCTATCTATCCATGGATGTTTCTGTCATTAATGCCCATTAGAGGAGTTCCATTATGTTTACAAGACTCCCCCCATCACGCACGTGCCCCCAGATACCCCATTGCAGTCACTGTCCATGAGCATAGTAAGATAACTGTAGAATCCCTACTTGTCTTTTCTGTGTTTTTCCGCCCTGTCTGTGACACCCCTCCCACATTATATATTCTTCTTCTAATGTGTCCTTACTTCGCCCCTCCCTAATCCCTCCATTCCCACCCATACACCTCAGTCTCTTTCCCTCTGTTAACTTTTAGTCCATTCTTGGGTTTTCTGAGACTGCTGCTGTTTCCTTCTTCAGTTTTTTGTTTGTTCTGATACTGTAGTGATGAGTGATATCATTATACATATATAGATATTTATATATATATATATATGTATGTATGTAGGTAAGTAACTCTAATGTTTGCTAAGATGATGCAGCTTCGCACGGCTGGGCACTGCCCCCCCCTCCCCGTGGGTGGAGTTTGTAAGCGCAGCACTGTAGCCTGGAGATTCCACGATGTCACAGTGGTGCCTCTGTCCTAGAGACATAATGTGTATGCTGAGAGGAGCAGGTGTGATTCCGGTGAGGTGGACACTGACCAACTTGACAGCATCAGGCTAAATGGAATCCAGAGCCAAGGTACTGTGTGTTCCTTTTCATTTTGTTGTCCCTGCTTCAAAGTTACATGAACAACATTATGGTTCCTAGGCTACCCCCACTGGCAAGTCCCCACCACGTACCCGTAAGAGTCGCTGTCCAACAGCCCACGAATATGCTGTAGAAGTGCTGCTGATCATCGCTATGTTATACGGTCCTACGTAAGCTTGCCGCCGGGCCACACCCTGTGTGCCACTCATAGTGCCCCATTTTCCCTCTCTCCCTTCCCTCCTAACCCATCCTCTTCAGTCCCATTCCCTTTGGTAACTGTGAGTCCATTCTTTGGTTCGGTGCGGCTTCTACTGTCCTTTTCTATCACTCGTTTTCTTTTTTCTGCTACTCCACAGGTGAGTGAAATCAGTTGACACTTGTCTTTGTCTGCGTGGCTTATTTCGCGGAGCATGATACCCTCTACCTCTCTCCATGTTGTTGCACATGGTAGGATTGGTTTCTGCATATGGCAGAATAATATTCCACTTTTCATCCTCTGATAGACACTTACCTTGTCTGTTGTTGTGGACAGTGCTGTGATAATTATACGGGTGCACAGGTCTTTTTTAAACTGGGCTGCTGTATTCTAGTGTTTATTTCTGTATGTCCGGATGTTTGAATATATTTAGTTAGTTCATTACTCCCTTGCATATCTGTTATTTATTTATTTATTTATCATTAGTCTTCATCTACGTGAGTCTCATGTAGTTTAGTAAACTGCCCCCCACAATGAGATGCCCCCAGATACCTCATTGCAGTCACTGTCCATGAGCATATTAAGATGCTGTAGAATCCCTTGTTGTCTTCTCTGTGTCGTACGTCCCTCCCCGTGCCCACCCTTCTGCTTTATGCATGCCAAAGGTAATGTGCACATTCGCCCCCGCTCCGCCTGACATTTTCCTCCGTTCCCACCTGTCCACCTCCATCCCTTTCCCTTCGGTAACTGTTAGTCCACTCTTGCGGTGCCGTTTTTCTTCTTCGGCTGTCTCTTGGTTCCCCTCCTGCACAGGCGAGTGATATCATTTGATACTTGTGTTTCTCCACCTGCCTGCCTTATTACACTGAGTATGATGCCGTCTCACACCATCCGTGTTTCTGCAAATGGTGGGATTTGTTTTCCTATGACTGAATAATATTCCATTGTTCACCTACTGATGGACACTGAGCTTGGCTATTGAGAATAGTGCTGTGGTCATCATAGGGATGCACGTGTCGCTTTTGAACTGGGGGCGGCAATGTCTCATTCATTCATTCATCTGTTTATTCATTTATTTTTTTATCATGAATCTACAATTATGTGGATAACATCATGTTTATTACACTCCCCCCATCACCAACGTAGGAATGGTTAAGGGACTAAGAAGGCTTGTTGTGAAGGACGGTTGCAGGCTGGTAAGGGGGCATTACGATTAGCTCACATAATGTGGGGGGGAATTCTATAGGGAAGGCAGTATAGTTCAGAGAATTCAAGCAGTGATTCTGTAGGATGTTACTATGCTGGTGAACAGTGAGTGTAATGGGGTCTGGGGGGCGACTTGATGATCTGGGCAGTCTAGTAACCTTGATGTTCCTTATGTAATTGTAGATTGGTTATTGTGAATAGTGCTGCCATAAATTTAGGGGTGCAGATGTCTTTCTAGAACTGGGCTGCTGCGTTCTTTATGTATGTATGTTTGTATGTATGTATGTGTGTATGTATGTATTCATCCATCCATGCATCCATTCATTCATTCATTCATTTATTATCTGTCTACCTATCTATCCATGGATGTTTCTGTCATTAATGCCCATTAGAGGAGTTCCATTATGTTTACAAGACTCCCCCCATCACGCACGTGCCCCCAGATACCCCATTGCAGTCACTGTCCATGAGCATAGTAAGATAACTGTAGAATCCCTACTTGTCTTTTCTGTGTTTTTCCGCCCTGTCTGTGACACCCCTCCCACATTATATATTCTTCTTCTAATGTGTCCTTACTTCGCCCCTCCCTAATCCCTCCATTCCCACCCATACACCTCAGTCTCTTTCCCTCTGTTAACTTTTAGTCCATTCTTGGGTTTTCTGAGACTGCTGCTGTTTCCTTCTTCAGTTTTTTGTTTGTTCTGATACTGTAGTGATGAGTGATATCATTATACATATATAGATATTTATATATATATATATGTATGTATGTAGGTAAGTAACTCTAATGTTTGCTAAGATGATGCAGCTTCGCACGGCTGGGCACTGCCCTCCCCTCCCCGTGGGTGGAGTTTGTAAGCGCAGCACTGTAGCCTGGAGATTCCACGATGTCACAGTGGTGCCTCTGTCCTAGAGACATAATGTGTATGCTGAGAGGAGCAGGTGTGATTCCGGTGAGGTGGACACTGACCAACTTGACAGCATCAGGCTAAATGGAATCCAGAGCCAAGGTACTGTGTGTTCCTTTTCATTTTGTTGTCCCTGCTTCAAAGTTACATGAACAACATTATGGTTCCTAGGCTACCCCACTGGCAAGTCCCCACCACGTACCCGTAAGAGTCGCTGTCCAACAGCCCACGAATATGCTGTAGAAGTGCTGCTGATCATCGCTATGTTATACGGTCCTACGTAAGCTTGCCGCCGGGCCACACCCTGTGTGCCACTCATAGTGCCCCATTTTCCCTCTCTCCCTTCCCTCCTAACCCATCCTCTTCAGTCCCATTCCCTTTGGTAACTGTGAGTCCATTCTTTGGTTCGGTGCGGCTTCTACTGTCCTTTTCTATCACTCGTTTTCTTTTTTCTGCTACTCCACAGGTGAGTGAAATCAGTTGACACTTGTCTTTGTCTGCGTGGCTTATTTCGCGGAGCATGATACCCTCTACCTCTCTCCATGTTGTTGCACATGGTAGGATTGGTTTCTGCATATGGCAGAATAATATTCCACTTTTCATCCTCTGATAGACACTTACCTTGTCTGTTGTTGTGGACAGTGCTGTGATAATTATACGGGTGCACAGGTCTTTTTTAAACTGGGCTGCTGTATTCTAGTGTTTATTTCTGTATGTCCGGATGTTTGAATATATTTAGTTAGTTCATTACTCCCTTGCATATCTGTTATTTATTTATTTATTCATCATTAGTCTTCATCTACGTGAGTCTCATGTAGTTTAGTAAACTGCCCCCCACAATGAGATGCCCCCAGATACCTCATTGCAGTCACTGTCCATGAGCATATTAAGATGCTGTAGAATCCCTTGTTGTCTTCTCTGTGTCGTACGTCCCTCCCCGTGCCCACCCTTCTGCTTTATGCATGCCAAAGGTAATGTGCACATTCGCCCCCGCTCCGCCTGACATTTTCCTCCGTTCCCACCTGTCCACCTCCATCCCTTTCCCTTCGGTAACTGTTAGTCCACTCTTGCGGTGCCGTTTTTCTTCTTCGGCTGTCTCTTGGTTCCCCTCCTGCACAGGCGAGTGATATCATTTGATACTTGTGTTTCTCCACCTGCCTGCCTTATTACACTGAGTATGATGCCCTCTCACACCATCCGTGTTTCTGCAAATGGTGGGATTTGTTTTCCTATGACTGAATAATATTCCATTGTTCACCTACTGATGGACACTGAGCTTGGCTATTGAGAATAGTGCTGTGGTCATCATAGGGATGCACGTGTCGCTTTTGAACTGGGGGCGGCAATGTCTCATTCATTCATTCATCTGTTTATTCATTTATTTTTTTATCATGAATCTACAATTATGTGGATAACATCATGTTTATTACACTCCCCCCATCACCAACGTAGGAATGGTTAAGGGACTAAGAAGGCTGGTTGTGAAGGACGGTTGCAGGCTGGTAAGGGGGCATTACGATTAGCTCACATAATGTGGGGGGGAATTCTATAGGGAAGGCAGTATAGTTCAGAGAATTCAAGCAGTGATTCTGTAGGATGTTACTATGCTGGTGAACAGTGAGTGTAATGGGGTCTGGGGGGCGACTTGATGATCTGGGCAGTCTAGTAACCTTGATGTTCCTTATGTAATTGTAGATTGGTTATTGTGAATAGTGCTGCCATAAATTTAGGGGTGCAGATGTCTTTCTAGAACTGGGCTGCTGCGTTCTTTATGTATGTATGTTTGTATGTATGTATGTGTGTATGTATGTATTCATCCATCCATGCATCCATTCATTCATTCATTCATTTATTATCTGTCTACCTATCTATCCATGGATGTTTCTGTCATTAATGCCCATTAGAGGAGTTCCATTATGTTTACAAGACTCCCCCCATCACGCACGTGCCCCCAGATACCCCATTGCAGTCACTGTCCATGAGCATAGTAAGATAACTGTAGAATCCCTACTTGTCTTTTCTGTGTTTTTCCGCCCTGTCTGTGACACCCCTCCCACATTATATATTCTTCTTCTAATGTGTCCTTACTTCGCCCCTCCCTAATCCCTCCATTCCCACCCATACACCTCAGTCTCTTTCCCTCTGTTAACTTTTAGTCCATTCTTGGGTTTTCTGAGACTGCTGCTGTTTCCTTCTTCAGTTTTTTGTTTGTTCTGATACTGTAGTGATGAGTGATATCATTATACATATATAGATATTTATATATATATATGTATGTATGTATGTAGGTAAGTAACTCTAATGTTTGCTAAGATGATGCAGCTTCGCACGGCTGGGCACTGCCCCCCCCTCCCCGTGGGTGGAGTTTGTAAGCGCAGCACTGTAGCCTGGAGATTCCACGATGTCACAGTGGTGCCTCTGTCCTAGAGACATAATGTGTATGCTGAGAGGAGCAGGTGTGATTCCGGTGAGGTGGACACTGACCAACTTGACAGCATCAGGCTAAATGGAATCCAGAGCCAAGGTACTGTGTGTTCCTTTTCATTTTGTTGTCCCTGCTTCAAAGTTACATGAACAACATTATGGTTCCTAGGCTACCCCCACTGGCAAGTCCCCACCACGTACCCGTAAGAGTCGCTGTCCAACAGCCCACGAATATGCTGTAGAAGTGCTGCTGATCATCGCTATGTTATACGGTCCTACGTAAGCTTGCCGCCGGGCCACACCCTGTGTGCCACTCATAGTGCCCCATTTTCCCTCTCTCCCTTCCCTCCTAACCCATCCTCTTCAGTCCCATTCCCTTTGGTAACTGTGAGTCCATTCTTTGGTTCGGTGCGGCTTCTACTGTGCTTTTCTATCACTTGTTTTCTTTTTTCTGCTACTCCACAGGTGAGTGAAATCAGTTGACACTTGTCTTTGTCTGCGTGGCTTATTTCGCGGAGCATGATACCCTCTACCTCTCTCCATGTTGTTGCACATGGTAGGATTGGTTTCTGCATATGGCAGAATAATATTCCACTTTTCATCCTCTGATAGACACTTACCTTGTCTGTTGTTGTGGACAGTGCTGTGATAATTATACGGGTGCACAGGTCTTTTTTAAACTGGGCTGCTGTATTCTAGTGTTTATTTCTGTATGTCCGGATGTTTGAATATATTTAGTTAGTTCATTACTCCCTTGCATATCTGTTATTTATTTATTTATTCATCATTAGTCTTCATCTACGTGAGTCTCATGTAGTTTAGTAAACTGCCCCCCACAATGAGATGCCCCCAGATACCTCATTGCAGTCACTGTCCATGAGCATATTAAGATGCTGTAGAATCCCTTGTTGTCTTCTCTGTGTCGTACGTCCCTCCCCGTGCCCACCCTTCTGCTTTATGCATGCCAAAGGTAATGTGCACATTCGCCCCCGCTCCGCCTGACATTTTCCTCCGTTCCCACCTGTCCACCTCCATCCCTTTCCCTTCGGTAACTGTTAGTCCACTCTTGCGGTGCCGTTTTTCTTCTTCGGCTGTCTCTTGGTTCCCCTCCTGCACAGGCGAGTGATATCATTTGATACTTGTGTTTCTCCACCTGCCTGCCTTATTACACTGAGTATGATGCCGTCTCACACCATCCGTGTTTCTGCAAATGGTGGGATTTGTTTTCCTATGACTGAATAATATTCCATTGTTCACCTACTGATGGACACTGAGCTTGGCTATTGAGAATAGTGCTGTGGTCATCATAGGGATGCACGTGTCGCTTTTGAACTGGGGGCGGGAATGTCTCATTCATTCATTCATCTGTTTATTCATTTATTTTTTTATCATGAATCTACAATTATGTGGATAACATCATGTTTATTACACTCCCCCCATCACCAACGTAGGAATGGTTAAGGGACTAAGAAGGCTTGTTGTGAAGGACGGTTGCAGGCTGGTAAGGGGGCATTACGATTAGCTCACATAATGTGGGGGGGAATTCTATAGGGAAGGCAGTATAGTTCAGAGAATTCAAGCAGTGATTCTGTAGGATCTTACTATGCTGGTGAACAGTGAGTGTAATGGGGTCTGGGGGGCGACTTGATGATCTGGGCAGTCTAGTAACCTTGATGTTCCTTATGTAATTGTAGATTGGTTATTGTGAATAGTGCTGCCCTAAATTTAGGGGTGCAGATGTCTTTCTAGAACTGGGCTGCTGCGTTCTTTATGTATGTATGTTTGTATGTATGTATGTGTGTATGTATGTATTCATCCATCCATGCATCCATTCATTCATTCATTCATTCATTTATTATCTGTCTACCTATCTATCCATGGATGTTTCTGTCATTAATGCCCATTAGAGGAGTTCCATTATGTTTACAAGACTCCCCCCATCACGCACGTGCCCCCAGATACCCCATTGCAGTCACTGTCCATGAGCATAGTAAGATAACTGTAGAATCCCTACTTGTCTTTTCTGTGTTTTTCCGCCCTGTCTGTGACACCCCTCCCACATTATATATTCTTCTTCTAATGTGTCCTTACTTCGCCCCTCCCTAATCCCTCCATTCCCACCCATACACCTCAGTCTCTTTCCCTCTGTTAACTTTTAGTCCATTCTTGGGTTTTCTGAGACTGCTGCTGTTTCCTTCTTCAGTTTTTTGTTTGTTCTGATACTGTAGTGATGAGTGATATCATTATACATATATAGATATTTATATATATATATATGTATGTATGTAGGTAAGTAACTCTAATGTTTGCTAAGATGATGCAGCTTCGCACGGCTGGGCACTGCCCCCCCCTCCCCGTGGGTGGAGTTTGTAAGCGCAGCACTGTAGCCTGGAGATTCCACGATGTCACAGTGGTGCCTCTGTCCTAGAGACATAATGTGTATGCTGAGAGGAGCAGGTGTGATTCCGGTGAGGTGGACACTGACCAACTTGACAGCATCAGGCTAAATGGAATCCAGAGCCAAGGTACTGTGTGTTCCTTTTCATTTTGTTGTCCCTGCTTCAAAGTTACATGAACAACATTATGGTTCCTAGGCTACCCCACTGGCAAGTCCCCACCACGTACCCGTAAGAGTCGCTGTCCAACAGCCCACGAATATGCTGTAGAAGTGCTGCTGATCATCGCTATGTTATACGGTCCTACGTAAGCTTGCCGCCGGGCCACACCCTGTGTGCCACTCATAGTGCCCCATTTTCCCTCTCTCCCTTCCCTCCTAACCCATCCTCTTCAGTCCCATTCCCTTTGGTAACTGTGAGTCCATTCTTTGGTTCGGTGCGGCTTCTACTGTGCTTTTCTATCACTCGTTTTCTTTTTTCTGCTACTCCACAGGTGAGTGAAATCAGTTGACACTTGTCTTTGTCTGCGTGGCTTATTTCGCGGAGCATGATACCCTCTACCTCTCTCCATGTTGTTGCACATGGTAGGATTGGTTTCTGCATATGGCAGAATAATATTCCACTTTTCATCCTCTGATAGACACTTACCTTGTCTGTTGTTGTGGACAGTGCTGTGATAATTATACGGGTGCACAGGTCTTTTTTAAACTGGGCTGCTATATTCTAGTGTTTATTTCTGTATGTCCGGATGTTTGAATATATTTAGTTAGTTCATTACTCCCTTGCATATCTGTTATTTATTTATTTATTCATCATTAGTCTTCATCTACGTGAGTCTCATGTAGTTTAGTAAACTGCCCCCCACAATGAGATGCCCCCAGATACCTCATTGCAGTCACTGTCCATGAGAATATTAAGATGCTGTAGAATCCCTTGTTGTCTTCTCTGTGTCGTACGTCCCTCCCCGTGCCCACCCTTCTGCTTTATGCATGCCAAAGGTAATGTGCACATTCGCCCCCGCTCCGCCTGACATTTTCCTCCGTTCCCACCTGTCCACCTCCATCCCTTTCCCTTCGGTAACTGTTAGTCCACTCTTGCGGTGCCGTTTTTCTTCTTCGGCTGTCTCTTGGTTCCCCTCCTGCACAGGCGAGTGATATCATTTGATACTTGTGTTTCTCCACCTGCCTGCCTTATTACACTGAGTATGATGCCCTCTCACACCATCCGTGTTTCTGCAAATGGTGGGATTTGTTTTCCTATGACTGAATAATATTCCATTGTTCACCTACTGATGGACACTGAGCTTGGCTATTGAGAATAGTGCTGTGGTCATCATAGGGATGCACGTGTCGCTTTTGAACTGGGGGCGGCAATGTCTCATTCATTCATTCATCTGTTTATTCATTTATTTTTTTATCATGAATCTACAATTATGTGGATAACATCATGTTTATTACACTCCCCCCATCACCAACGTAGGAATGGTTAAGGGACTAAGAAGGCTGGTTGTGAAGGACGGTTGCAGGCTGGTAAGGGGGCATTACGATTAGCTCACATAATGTGGGGGGGAATTCTATAGGGAAGGCAGTATAGTTCAGAGAATTCAAGCAGTGATTCTGTAGGATCTTACTATGCTGGTGAACAGTGAGTGTAATGGGGTCTGGGGGGCGACTTGATGATCTGGGCAGTCTAGTAACCTTGATGTTCCTTATGTAATTGTAGATTGGTTATTGTGAATAGTGCTGCCATAAATTTAGGGGTGCAGATGTCTTTCTAGAACTGGGCTGCTGCGTTCTTTATGTATGTATGTTTGTATGTATGTATGTGTGTATGTATGTATTCATCCATCCATGCATCCATTCATTCATTCATTCATTTATTATCTGTCTACCTATCTATCCATGGATGTTTCTGTCATTAATGCCCATTAGAGGAGTTCCATTATGTTTACAAGACTCCCCCCATCACGCACGTGCCCCCAGATACCCCATTGCAGTCACTGTCCATGAGCATAGTAAGATAACTGTAGAATCCCTACTTG
The DNA here is from genome assembly GCF_030020395.1 of Manis pentadactyla. Lineage (NCBI taxonomy): Eukaryota > Metazoa > Chordata > Mammalia > Pholidota > Manidae > Manis > Manis pentadactyla. The sequence goes on from NC_080024.1 coordinate 84,436,999, forward strand.
TCTTTTCTGTGTTTTTCCGCCCTGTCTGTGACACCCCTCCCACATTATATATTCTTCTTCTAATGTGTCCTTACTTCGCCCCTCCCTAATCCCTCCATTCCCACCCATACACCTCAGTCTCTTTCCCTCTGTTAACTTTTAGTCCATTCTTGGGTTTTCTGAGACTGCTGCTGTTTCCTTCTTCAGTTTTTTGTTTGTTCTGATACTGTAGTGATGAGTGATATCATTATACATATATAGATATTTATATATATATATGTATGTATGTATGTAGGTAAGTAACTCTAATGTTTGCTAAGATGATGCAGCTTCGCACGGCTGGGCACTGCCCCCCCCTCCCCGTGGGTGGAGTTTGTAAGCGCAGCACTGTAGCCTGGAGATTCCACGATGTCACAGTGGTGCCTCTGTCCTAGAGACATAATGTGTATGCTGAGAGGAGCAGGTGTGATTCCGGTGAGGTGGACACTGACCAACTTGACAGCATCAGGCTAAATGGAATCCAGAGCCAAGGTACTGTGTGTTCCTTTTCATTTTGTTGTCCCTGCTTCAAAGTTACATGAACAACATTATGGTTCCTAGGCTACCCCCACTGGCAAGTCCCCACCACGTACCCGTAAGAGTCGCTGTCCAACAGCCCACGAATATGCTGTAGAAGTGCTGCTGATCATCGCTATGTTATACAGTCCTACGTAAGCTTGCCGCCGGGCCACACCCTGTGTGCCACTCATAGTGCCCCATTTTCCCTCTCTCCCTTCCCTCCTAACCCATCCTCTTCAGTCCCATTCCCTTTGGTAACTGTGAGTCCATTCTTTGGTTCGGTGCGGCTTCTACTGTGCTTTTCTATCACTCGTTTTCTTTTTTCTGCTACTCCACAGGTGAGTGAAATCAGTTGACACTTGTCTTTGTCTGCGTGGCTTATTTCGCGGAGCATGATACCCTCTACCTCTCTCCATGTTGTTGCACATGGTAGGATTGGTTTCTGCATATGGCAGAATAATATTCCACTTTTCATCCTCTGATAGACACTTACCTTGTCTGTTGTTGTGGACAGTGCTGTGATAATTATACGGGTGCACAGGTCTTTTTTAAACTGGGCTGCTGTATTCTAGTGTTTATTTCTGTATGTCCGGATGTTTGAATATATTTAGTTAGTTCATTACTCCCTTGCATATCTGTTATTTATTTATTTATTCATCATTAGTCTTCATCTACGTGAGTCTCATGTAGTTTAGTAAACTGCCCCCCACAATGAGATGCCCCCAGATACCTCATTGCAGTCACTGTCCATGAGCATATTAAGATGCTGTAGAATCCCTTGTTGTCTTCTCTGTGTCGTACGTCCCTCCCCGTGCCCACCCTTCTGCTTTATGCATGCCAAAGGTAATGTGCACATTCGCCCCCGCTCCGCCTGACATTTTCCTCCGTTCCCACCTGTCCACCTCCATCCCTTTCCCTTCGGTAACTGTTAGTCCACTCTTGCGGTGCCGTTTTTCTTCTTCGGCTGTCTCTTGGTTCCCCTCCTGCACAGGCGAGTGATATCATTTGATACTTGTGTTTCTCCACCTGCCTGCCTTATTACACTGAGTATGATGCCGTCTCACACCATCCGTGTTTCTGCAAATGGTGGGATTTGTTTTCCTATGACTGAATAATATTCCATTGTTCACCTACTGATGGACACTGAGCTTGGCTATTGAGAATAGTGCTGTGGTCATCATAGGGATGCACGTGTCGCTTTTGAACTGGGGGCGGCAATGTCTCATTCATTCATTCATCTGTTTATTCATTTATTTTTTTATCATGAATCTACAATTATGTGGATAACATCATGTTTATTACACTCCCCCCATCACCAACGTAGGAATGGTTAAGGGACTAAGAAGGCTTGTTGTGAAGGACGGTTGCAGGCTGGTAAGGGGGCATTACGATTAGCTCACATAATGTGGGGGGGAATTCTATAGGGAAGGCAGTATAGTTCAGAGAATTCAAGCAGTGATTCTGTAGGATCTTACTATGCTGGTGAACAGTGAGTGTAATGGGGTCTGGGGGGCGACTTGATGATCTGGGCAGTCTAGTAACCTTGATGTTCCTTATGTAATTGTAGATTGGTTATTGTGAATAGTGCTGCCATAAATTTAGGGGTGCAGATGTCTTTCTAGAACTGGGCTGCTGCGTTCTTTATGTATGTATGTTTGTATGTATGTATGTGTGTATGTATGTATTCATCCATCCATGCATCCATTCATTCATTCATTCATTTATTATCTGTCTACCTATCTATCCATGGATGTTTCTGTCATTAATGCCCATTAGAGGAGTTCCATTATGTTTACAAGACTCCCCCCATCACGCACGTGCCCCCAGATACCCCATTGCAGTCACTGTCCATGAGCATAGTAAGATAACTGTAGAATCCCTACTTGTCTTTTCTGTGTTTTTCCGCCCTGTCTGTGACACCCCTCCCACATTATATATTCTTCTTCTAATGTGTCCTTACTTCGCCCCTCCCTAATCCCTCCATTCCCACCCATACACCTCAGTCTCTTTCCCTCTGTTAACTTTTAGTCCATTCTTGGGTTTTCTGAGACTGCTGCTGTTTCCTTCTTCAGTTTTTTGTTTGTTCTGATACTGTAGTGATGAGTGATATCATTATACATATATAGATATTTATATATATATATATGTATGTATGTAGGTAAGTAACTCTAATGTTTGCTAAGATGATGCAGCTTCGCACGGCTGGGCACTGCCCCCCCCTCCCCGTGGGTGGAGTTTGTAAGCGCAGCACTGTAGCCTGGAGATTCCACGATGTCACAGTGGTGCCTCTGTCCTAGAGACATAATGTGTATGCTGAGAGGAGCAGGTGTGATTCCGGTGAGGTGGACACTGACCAACTTGACAGCATCAGGCTAAATGGAATCCAGAGCCAAGGTACTGTGTGTTCCTTTTCATTTTGTTGTCCCTGCTTCAAAGTTACATGAACAACATTATGGTTCCTAGGCTACCCCACTGGCAAGTCCCCACCACGTACCCGTAAGAGTCGCTGTCCAACAGCCCACGAATATGCTGTAGAAGTGCTGCTGATCATCGCTATGTTATACGGTCCTACGTAAGCTTGCCGCCGGGCCACACCCTGTGTGCCACTCATAGTGCCCCATTTTCCCTCTCTCCCTTCCCTCCTAACCCATCCTCTTCAGTCCCATTCCCTTTGGTAACTGTGAGTCCATTCTTTGGTTCGGTGCGGCTTCTACTGTCCTTTTCTATCACTCGTTTTCTTTTTTCTGCTACTCCACAGGTGAGTGAAATCAGTTGACACTTGTCTTTGTCTGCGTGGCTTATTTCGCGGAGCATGATACCCTCTACCTCTCTCCATGTTGTTGCACATGGTAGGATTGGTTTCTGCATATGGCAGAATAATATTCCACTTTTCATCCTCTGATAGACACTTACCTTGTCTGTTGTTGTGGACAGTGCTGTGATAATTATACGGGTGCACAGGTCTTTTTTAAACTGGGCTGCTATATTCTAGTGTTTATTTCTGTATGTCCGGATGTTTGAATATATTTAGTTAGTTCATTACTCCCTTGCATATCTGTTATTTATTTATTTATTCATCATTAGTCTTCATCTACGTGAGTCTCATGTAGTTTAGTAAACTGCCCCCCACAATGAGATGCCCCCAGATACCTCATTGCAGTCACTGTCCATGAGCATATTAAGATGCTGTAGAATCCCTTGTTGTCTTCTCTGTGTCGTACGTCCCTCCCCGTGCCCACCCTTCTGCTTTATGCATGCCAAAGGTAATGTGCACATTCGCCCCCGCTCCGCCTGACATTTTCCTCCGTTCCCACCTGTCCACCTCCATCCCTTTCCCTTCGGTAACTGTTAGTCCACTCTTGCGGTGCCGTTTTTCTTCTTCGGCTGTCTCTTGGTTCCCCTCCTGCACAGGCGAGTGATATCATTTGATACTTGTGTTTCTCCACCTGCCTGCCTTATTACACTGAGTATGATGCCCTCTCACACCATCCGTGTTTCTGCAAATGGTGGGATTTGTTTTCCTATGACTGAATAATATTCCATTGTTCACCTACTGATGGACACTGAGCTTGGCTATTGAGAATAGTGCTGTGGTCATCATAGGGATGCACGTGTCGCTTTTGAACTGGGGGCGGCAATGTCTCATTCATTCATTCATCTGTTTATTCATTTATTTTTTTATCATGAATCTACAATTATGTGGATAACATCATGTTTATTACACTCCCCCCATCACCAACGTAGGAATGGTTAAGGGACTAAGAAGGCTTGTTGTGAAGGACGGTTGCAGGCTGGTAAGGGGGCATTACGATTAGCTCACATAATGTGGGGGGGAATTCTATAGGGAAGGCAGTATAGTTCAGAGAATTCAAGCAGTGATTCTGTAGGATCTTACTATGCTGGTGAACAGTGAGTGTAATGGGGTCTGGGGGGCGACTTGATGATCTGGGCAGTCTAGTAACCTTGATGTTCCTTATGTAATTGTAGATTGGTTATTGTGAATAGTGCTGCCATAAATTTAGGGGTGCAGATGTCTTTCTAGAACTGGGCTGCTGCGTTCTTTATGTATGTATGTTTGTATGTATGTATGTGTGTATGTATGTATTCATCCATCCATGCATCCATTCATTCATTCATTCATTTATTATCTGTCTACCTATCTATCCATGGATGTTTCTGTCATTAATGCCCATTAGAGGAGTTCCATTATGTTTACAAGACTCCCCCCATCACGCACGTGCCCCCAGATACCCCATTGCAGTCACTGTCCATGAGCATAGTAAGATAACTGTAGAATCCCTACTTGTCTTTTCTGTGTTTTTCCGCCCTGTCTGTGACACCCCTCCCACATTATATATTCTTCTTCTAATGTGTCCTTACTTCGCCCCTCCCTAATCCCTCCATTCCCACCCATACACCTCAGTCTCTTTCCCTCTGTTAACTTTTAGTCCATTCTTGGGTTTTCTGAGACTGCTGCTGTTTCCTTCTTCAGTTTTTTGTTTTTTCTGATACTGTAGTGATGAGTGATATCATTATACATATATAGATATTTATATATATATATATGTATGTATGTAGGTAAGTAACTCTAATGTTTGCTAAGATGATGCAGCTTCGCACGGCTGGGCACTGCCCCCCCCTCCCCGTGGGTGGAGTTTGTAAGCGCAGCACTGTAGCCTGGAGATTCCACGATGTCACAGTGGTGCCTCTGTCCTAGAGACATAATGTGTATGCTGAGAGGAGCAGGTGTGATTCCGGTGAGGTGGACACTGACCAACTTGACAGCATCAGGCTAAATGGAATCCAGAGCCAAGGTACTGTGTGTTCCTTTTCATTTTGTTGTCCCTGCTTCAAAGTTACATGAACAACATTATGGTTCCTAGGCTACCCCACTGGCAAGTCCCCACCACGTACCCGTAAGAGTCGCTGTCCAACAGCCCACGAATATGCTGTAGAAGTGCTGCTGATCATCGCTATGTTATACGGTCCTACGTAAGCTTGCCGCCGGGCCACACCCTGTGTGCCACTCATAGTGCCCCATTTTCCCTCTCTCCCTTCCCTCCTAACCCATCCTCTTCAGTCCCATTCCCTTTGGTAACTGTGAGTCCATTCTTTGGTTCGGTGCGGCTTCTACTGTCCTTTTCTATCACTCGTTTTCTTTTTTCTGCTACTCCACAGGTGAGTGAAATCAGTTGACACTTGTCTTTGTCTGCGTGGCTTATTTCGCGGAGCATGATACCCTCTACCTCTCTCCATGTTGTTGCACATGGTAGGATTGGTTTCTGCATATGGCAGAATAATATTCCACTTTTCATCCTCTGATAGACACTTACCTTGTCTGTTGTTGTGGACAGTGCTGTGATAATTATACGGGTGCACAGGTCTTTTTTAAACTGGGCTGCTATATTCTAGTGTTTATTTCTGTATGTCCGGATGTTTGAATATATTTAGTTAGTTCATTACTCCCTTGCATATCTGTTATTTATTTATTTATTCATCATTAGTCTTCATCTACGTGAGTCTCATGTAGTTTAGTAAACTGCCCCCCACAATGAGATGCCCCCAGATACCTCATTGCAGTCACTGTCCATGAGAATATTAAGATGCTGTAGAATCCCTTGTTGTCTTCTCTGTGTCGTACGTCCCTCCCCGTGCCCACCCTTCTGCTTTATGCATGCCAAAGGTAATGTGCACATTCGCCCCCGCTCCGCCTGACAATTTCCTCCGTTCCCACCTGTCCACCTCCATCCCTTTCCCTTCGGTAACTGTTAGTCCACTCTTGCGGTGCCGTTTTTCTTCTTCGGCTGTCTCTTGGTTCCCCTCCTGCACAGGCGAGTGATATCATTTGATACTTGTGTTTCTCCACCTGCCTGCCTTATTACACTGAGTATGATGCCCTCTCACACCATCCGTGTTTCTGCAAATGGTGGGATTTGTTTTCCTATGACTGAATAATATTCCATTGTTCACCTACTGATGGACACTGAGCTTGGCTATTGAGAATAGTGCTGTGGTCATCATAGGGATGCACGTGTCGCTTTTGAACTGGGGGCGGCAATGTCTCATTCATTCATTCATCTGTTTATTCATTTATTTTTTTATCATGAATCTACAATTATGTGGATAACATCATGTTTATTACACTCCCCCCATCACCAACGTAGGAATGGTTAAGGGACTAAGAAGGCTGGTTGTGAAGGACGGTTGCAGGCTGGTAAGGGGGCATTACGATTAGCTCACATAATGTGGGGGGGAATTCTATAGGGAAGGCAGTATAGTTCAGAGAATTCAAGCAGTGATTCTGTAGGATCTTACTATGCTGGTGAACAGTGAGTGTAATGGGGTCTGGGGGGCGACTTGATGATCTGGGCAGTCTAGTAACCTTGATGTTCCTTATGTAATTGTAGATTGGTTATTGTGAATAGTGCTGCCATAAATTTAGGGGTGCAGATGTCTTTCTAGAACTGGGCTGCTGCGTTCTTTATGTATGTATGTTTGTATGTATGTATGTGTGTATGTATGTATTCATCCATCCATGCATCCATTCATTCATTCATTCATTTATTATCTGTCTACCTATCTATCCATGGATGTTTCTGTCATTAATGCCCATTAGAGGAGTTCCATTATGTTTACAAGACTCCCCCCATCACGCACGTGCCCCCAGATACCCCATTGCAGTCACTGTCCATGAGCATAGTAAGATAACTGTAGAATCCCTACTTGTCTTTTCTGTGTTTTTCCGCCCTGTCTGTGACACCCCTCCCACATTATATATTCTTCTTCTAATGTGTCCTTACTTCGCCCCTCCCTAATCCCTCCATTCCCACCCATACACCTCAGTCTCTTTCCCTCTGTTAACTTTTAGTCCATTCTTGGGTTTTCTGAGACTGCTGCTGTTTCCTTCTTCAGTTTTTTGTTTGTTCTGATACTGTAGTGATGAGTGATATCATTATACATATATAGATATTTATATATATATATGTATGTATGTATGTAGGTAAGTAACTCTAATGTTTGCTAAGATGATGCAGCTTCGCACTGCTGGGCACTGCCCCCCCCTCCCCGTGGGTGGAGTTTGTAAGCGCAGCACTGTAGCCTGGAGATTCCACGATGTCACAGTGGTGCCTCTGTCCTAGAGACATAATGTGTATGCTGAGAGGAGCAGGTGTGATTCCGGTGAGGTGGACACTGACCAACTTGACAGCATCAGGCTAAATGGAATCCAGAGCCAAGGTACTGTGTGTTCCTTTTCATTTTGTTGTCCCTGCTTCAAAGTTACATGAACAACATTATGGTTCCTAGGCTACCCCCACTGGCAAGTCCCCACCACGTACCCGTAAGAGTCGCTGTCCAACAGCCCAGGAATATGCTGTAGAAGTGCTGCTGATCATCGCTATGTTATACAGTCCTACGTAAGCTTGCCGCCGGGCCACACCCTGTGTGCCACTCATAGTGCCCCATTTTCCCTCTCTCCCTTCCCTCCTAACCCATCCTCTTCAGTCCCATTCCCTTTGGTAACTGTGAGTCCATTCTTTGGTTCGGTGCGGCTTCTACTGTGCTTTTCTATCACTCGTTTTCTTTTTTCTGCTACTCCACAGGTGAGTGAAATCAGTTGACACTTGTCTTTGTCTGCGTGGCTTATTTCGCGGAGCATGATACCCTCTACCTCTCTCCATGTTGTTCCACATGGTAGGATTGGTTTCTGCATATGGCAGAATAATATTCCACTTTTCATCCTCTGATAGACACTTACCTTGTCTGTTGTTGTGGACAGTGCTGTGATAATTATACGGGTGCACAGGTCTTTTTTAAACTGGGCTGCTGTATTCTAGTGTTTATTTCTGTATGTCCGGATGTTTGAATATATTTAGTTAGTTCATTACTCCCTTGCATATCTGTTATTTATTTATTTATTCATCATTAGTCTTCATCTACGTGAGTCTCATGTAGTTTAGTAAACTGCCCCCCACAATGAGATGCCCCCAGATACCTCATTGCAGTCACTGTCCATGAGCATATTAAGATGCTGTAGAATCCCTTGTTGTCTTCTCTGTGTCGTACGTCCCTCCCCGTGCCCACCCTTCTGCTTTATGCATGCCAAAGGTAATGTGCACATTCGCCCCCGCTCCGCCTGACATTTTCCTCCGTTCCCACCTGTCCACCTCCATCCCTTTCCCTTCGGTAACTGTTAGTCCACTCTTGCGGTGCCGTTTTTCTTCTTCGGCTGTCTCTTGGTTCCCCTCCTGCACAGGCGAGTGATATCATTTGATACTTGTGTTTCTCCACCTGCCTGCCTTATTACACTGAGTATGATGCCGTCTCACACCATCCGTGTTTCTGCAAATGGTGGGATTTGTTTTCCTATGACTGAATAATATTCCATTGTTCACCTACTGATGGACACTGAGCTTGGCTATTGAGAATAGTGCTGTGGTCATCATAGGGATGCACGTGTCGCTTTTGAACTGGGGGCGGCAATGTCTCATTCATTCATTCATCTGTTTATTCATTTATTTTTTTATCATGAATCTACAATTATGTGGATAACATCATGTTTATTACACTCCCCCCATCACCAACGTAGGAATGGTTAAGGGACTAAGAAGGCTTGTTGTGAAGGACGGTTGCAGGCTGGTAAGGGGGCATTACGATTAGCTCACATAATGTGGGGGGGAATTCTATAGGGAAGGCAGTATAGTTCAGAGAATTCAAGCAGTGATTCTGTAGGATCTTACTATGCTGGTGAACAGTGAGTGTAATGGGGTCTGGGGGGCGACTTGATGATCTGGGCAGTCTAGTAACCTTGATGTTCCTTATGTAATTGTAGATTGGTTATTGTGAATAGTGCTGCCCTAAATTTAGGGGTGCAGATGTCTTTCTAGAACTGGGCTGCTGCGTTCTTTATGTATGTATGTTTGTATGTATGTATGTGTGTATGTATGTATTCATCCATCCATGCATCCATTCATTCATTCATTCATTTATTATCTGTCTACCTATCTATCCATGGATGTTTCTGTCATTAATGCCCATTAGAGGAGTTCCATTATGTTTACAAGACTCCCCCCATCACGCACGTGCCCCCAGATACCCCATTGCAGTCACTGTCCATGAGCATAGTAAGATAACTGTAGAATCCCTACTTGTCTTTTCTGTGTTTTTCCGCCCTGTCTGTGACACCCCTCCCACATTATATATTCTTCTTCTAATGTGTCCTTACTTCGCCCCTCCCTAATCCCTCCATTCCCACCCATACACCTCAGTCTCTTTCCCTCTGTTAACTTTTAGTCCATTCTTGGGTTTTCTGAGACTGCTGCTGTTTCCTTCTTCAGTTTTTTGTTTGTTCTGATACTGTAGTGATGAGTGATATCATTATACATATATAGATATTTATATATATATATATATGTATGTATGTAGGTAAGTAACTCTAATGTTTGCTAAGATGATGCAGCTTCGCACGGCTGGGCACTGCCCCCCCCTCCCCGTGGGTGGAGTTTGTAAGCGCAGCACTGTAGCCTGGAGATTCCACGATGTCACAGTGGTGCCTCTGTCCTAGAGACATAATGTGTATGCTGAGAGGAGCAGGTGTGATTCCGGTGAGGTGGACACTGACCAACTTGACAGCATCAGGCTAAATGGAATCCAGAGCCAAGGTACTGTGTGTTCCTTTTCATTTTGTTGTCCCTGCTTCAAAGTTACATGAACAACATTATGGTTCCTAGGCTACCCCACTGGCAAGTCCCCACCACGTACCCGTAAGAGTCGCTGTCCAACAGCCCACGAATATGCTGTAGAAGTGCTGCTGATCATCGCTATGTTATACGGTCCTACGTAAGCTTGCCGCCGGGCCACACCCTGTGTGCCACTCATAGTGCCCCATTTTCCCTCTCTCCCTTCCCTCCTAACCCATCCTCTTCAGTCCCATTCCCTTTGGTAACTGTGAGTCCATTCTTTGGTTCGGTGCGGCTTCTACTGTCCTTTTCTATCACTCGTTTTCTTTTTTCTGCTACTCCACAGGTGAGTGAAATCAGTTGACACTTGTCTTTGTCTGCGTGGCTTATTTCGCGGAGCATGATACCCTCTACCTCTCTCCATGTTGTTGCACATGGTAGGATTGGTTTCTGCATATGGCAGAATAATATTCCACTTTTCATCCTCTGATAGACACTTACCTTGTCTGTTGTTGTGGACAGTGCTGTGATAATTATACGGGTGCACAGGTCTTTTTTAAACTGGGCTGCTATATTCTAGTGTTTATTTCTGTATGTCCGGATGTTTGAATATATTTAGTTAGTTCATTACTCCCTTGCATATCTGTTATTTATTTATTTATTCATCATTAGTCTTCATCTACGTGAGTCTCATGTAGTTTAGTAAACTGCCCCCCACAATGAGATGCCCCCAGATACCTCATTGCAGTCACTGTCCATGAGCATATTAAGATGCTGTAGAATCCCTTGTTGTCTTCTCTGTGTCGTACGTCCCTCCCCGTGCCCACCCTTCTGCTTTATGCATGCCAAAGGTAATGTGCACATTCGCCCCCGCTCCGCCTGACATTTTCCTCCGTTCCCACCTGTCCACCTCCATCCCTTTCCCTTCGGTAACTGTTAGTCCACTCTTGCGGTGCCGTTTTTCTTCTTCGGCTGTCTCTTGGTTCCCCTCCTGCACAGGCGAGTGATATCATTTGATACTTGTGTTTCTCCACCTGCCTGCCTTATTACACTGAGTATGATGCCGTCTCACACCATCCGTGTTTCTGCAAATGGTGGGATTTGTTTTCCTATGACTGAATAATATTCCATTGTTCACCTACTGATGGACACTGAGCTTGGCTATTGAGAATAGTGCTGTGGTCATCATAGGGATGCACGTGTCGCTTTTGAACTGGGGGCGGCAATGTCTCATTCATTCATTCATCTGTTTATTCATTTATTTTTTTATCATGAATCTACAATTATGTGGATAACATCATGTTTATTACACTCCCCCCATCACCAACGTAGGAATGGTTAAGGGACTAAGAAGGCTGGTTGTGAAGGACGGTTGCAGGCTGGTAAGGGGGCATTACGATTAGCTCACATAATGTGGGGGGGAATTCTATAGGGAAGGCAGTATAGTTCAGAGAATTCAAGCAGTGATTCTGTAGGATGTTACTATGCTGGTGAACAGTGAGTGTAATGGGGTCTGGGGGGCGACTTGATGATCTGGGCAGTCTAGTAACCTTGATGTTCCTTATGTAATTGTAGATTGGTTATTGTGAATAGTGCTGCCATAAATTTAGGGGTGCAGATGTCTTTCTAGAACTGGGCTGCTGCGTTCTTTATGTATGTATGTTTGTATGTATGTATGTGTGTATGTATGTATTCATCCATCCATGCATCCATTCATTCATTCATTCATTTATTATCTGTCTACCTATCTATCCATGGATGTTTCTGTCATTAATGCCCATTAGAGGAGTTCCATTATGTTTACAAGACTCCCCCCATCACGCACGTGCCCCCAGATACCCCATTGCAGTCACTGTCCATGAGCATAGTAAGATAACTGTAGAATCCCTACTTGTCTTTTCTGTGTTTTTCCGCCCTGTCTGTGACACCCCTCCCACATTATATATTCTTCTTCTAATGTGTCCTTACTTCGCCCCTCCCTAATCCCTCCATTCCCACCCATACACCTCAGTCTCTTTCCCTCTGTTAACTTTTAGTCCATTCTTGGGTTTTCTGAGACTGCTGCTGTTTCCTTCTTCAGTTTTTTGTTTGTTCTGATACTGTAGTGATGAGTGATATCATTATACATATATAGATATTTATATATATATATATATGTATGTATGTAGGTAAGTAACTCTAATGTTTGCTAAGATGATGCAGCTTCGCACGGCTGGGCACTGCCCCCCCCTCCCCGTGGGTGGAGTTTGTAAGCGCAGCACTGTAGCCTGGAGATTCCACGATGTCACAGTGGTGCCTCTGTCCTAGAGACATAATGTGTATGCTGAGAGGAGCAGGTGTGATTCCGGTGAGGTGGACACTGACCAACTTGACAGCATCAGGCTAAATGGAATCCAGAGCCAAGGTACTGTGTGTTCCTTTTCATTTTGTTGTCCCTGCTTCAAAGTTACATGAACAACATTATGGTTCCTAGGCTACCCCCACTGGCAAGTCCCCACCACGTACCCGTAAGAGTCGCTGTCCAACAGCCCACGAATATGCTGTAGAAGTGCTGCTGATCATCGCTATGTTATACGGTCCTACGTAAGCTTGCCGCCGGGCCACACCCTGTGTGCCACTCATAGTGCCCCATTTTCCCTCTCTCCCTTCCCTCCTAACCCATCCTCTTCAGTCCCATTCCCTTTGGTAACTGTGAGTCCATTCTTTGGTTCGGTGCGGCTTCTACTGTGCTTTTCTATCACTCGTTTTCTTTTTTCTGCTACTCCACAGGTGAGTGAAATCAGTTGACACTTGTCTTTGTCTGCGTGGCTTATTTCGCGGAGCATGATACCCTCTACCTCTCTCCATGTTGTTGCACATGGTAGGATTGGTTTCTGCATATGGCAGAATAATATTCCACTTTTCATCCTCTGATAGACACTTACCTTGTCTGTTGTTGACAGTGCTGTGATAATTATACGGGTGCACAGGTCTTTTTTAAACTGGGCTGCTGTATTCTAGTGTTTATTTCTGTATGTCCGGATGTTTGAATATATTTAGTTAGTTCATTACTCCCTTGCATATCTGTTATTTATTTATTTATTCATCATTAGTCTTCATCTACGTGAGTCTCATGTAGTTTAGTAAACTGCCCCCCACAATGAGTTGCCCCCAGATACCTCATTGCAGTCACTGTCCATGAGCATATTAAGATGCTGTAGAATCCCTTGTTGTCTTCTCTGTGTCGTACGTCCCTCCCCGTGCCCACCCTTCTGCTTTATGCATGCCAAAGGTAATGTGCACATTCGCCCCCGCTCCGCCTGACATTTTCCTCCGTTCCCACCTGTCCACCTCCATCCCTTTCCCTTCGGTAACTGTTAGTCCACTCTTGCGGTGCCTCTTCGGCTGTCTCTTGGTTCCCCTCCTGCACAGGCGAGTGATATCATTTGATACTTGTGTTTCTCCACCTGCCTGCCTTATTACACTGAGTATGATGCCGTCTCACACCATCCGTGTTTCTGCAAATGGTGGGATTTGTTTTCCTATGACTGAATAATATTCCATTGTTCACCTACTGATGGACACTGAGCTTGGCTATTGAGAATAGTGCTGTGGTCATCATAGGGATGCACGTGTCGCTTTTGAACTGGGGGCGGCAATGTCTCATTCATTCATTCATCTGTTTATTCATTTATTTTTTTATCATGAATCTACAATTATGTGGATAACATCATGTTTATTACACTCCCCCCATCACCAACGTAGGAATGGTTAAGGGACTAAGAAGGCTGGTTGTGAAGGACGGTTGCAGGCTGGTAAGGGGGCATTACGATTAGCTCACATAATGTGGGGGGGAATTCTATAGGGAAGGCAGTATAGTTCAGAGAATTCAAGCAGTGTTTCTGTAGGATCTTACTATGCTGGTGAACAGTGAGTGTAATGGGGTCTGGGTGGCGACTTGATGATCTGGGCAGTCTAGTAACCTTGATGTTCCTTATGTAATTGTAGATTGGTTATTGTGAATAGTGCTGCCCTAAATTTAGGGGTGCAGATGTCTTTCTAGAACTGGGCTGCTGCGTTCTTTATGTATGTATGTTTGTATGTATGTATGTGTGTATGTATGTATTCATCCATCCATGCATCCATTCATTCATTCATTCATTTATTATCTGTCTACCTATCTATCCATGGATGTTTCTGTCATTAATGCCCATTAGAGGAGTTCCATTATGTTTACAAGACTCCCCCCATCACGCACGTGCCCCCAGATACCCCATTGCAGTCACTGTCCATGAGCATAGTAAGATAACTGTAGAATCCCTACTTGTCTTTTCTGTGTTTTTCCGCCCTGTCTGTGACACCCCTCCCACATTATATATTCTTCTTCTAATGTGTCCTTACTTCGCCCCTCCCTAATCCCTCCATTCCCACCCATACACCTCAGTCTCTTTCCCTCTGTTAACTTTTAGTCCATTCTTGGGTTTTCTGAGACTGCTGCTGTTTCCTTCTTCAGTTTTTTGTTTGTTCTGATACTGTAGTGATGAGTGATATCATTATACATATATAGATATTTATATATATATATATGTATGTATGTAGGTAAGTAACTCTAATGTTTGCTAAGATGATGCAGCTTCGCACGGCTGGGCACTGCCCCCCCCTCCCCGTGGGTGGAGTTTGTAAGCGCAGCACTGTAGCCTGGAGATTCCACGATGTCACAGTGGTGCCTCTGTCCTAGAGACATAATGTGTATGCTGAGAGGAGCAGGTGTGATTCCGGTGAGGTGGACACTGACCAACTTGACAGCATCAGGCTAAATGGAATCCAGAGCCAAGGTACTGTGTGTTCCTTTTCATTTTGTTGTCCCTGCTTCAAAGTTACATGAACAACATTATGGTTCCTAGGCTACCCCACTGGCAAGTCCCCACCACGTACCCGTAAGAGTCGCTGTCCAACAGCCCACGAATATGCTGTAGAAGTGCTGCTGATCATCGCTATGTTATACGGTCCTACGTAAGCTTGCCGCCGGGCCACACCCTGTGTGCCACTCATAGTGCCCCATTTTCCCTCTCTCCCTTCCCTCCTAACCCATCCTCTTCAGTCCCATTCCCTTTGGTAACTGTGAGTCCATTCTTTGGTTCGGTGCGGCTTCTACTGTCCTTTTCTATCACTCGTTTTCTTTTTTCTGCTACTCCACAGGTGAGTGAAATCAGTTGACACTTGTCTTTGTCTGCGTGGCTTATTTCGCGGAGCATGATACCCTCTACCTCTCTCCATGTTGTTGCACATGGTAGGATTGGTTTCTGCATATGGCAGAATAATATTCCACTTTTCATCCTCTGATAGACACTTACCTTGTCTGTTGTTGTGGACAGTGCTGTGATAATTATACGGGTGCACAGGTCTTTTTTAAACTGGGCTGCTATATTCTAGTGTTTATTTCTGTATGTCCGGATGTTTGAATATATTTAGTTAGTTCATTACTCCCTTGCATATCTGTTATTTATTTATTTATTCATCATTAGTCTTCATCTACGTGAGTCTCATGTAGTTTAGTAAACTGCCCCCCACAATGAGATGCCCCCAGATACCTCATTGCAGTCACTGTCCATGAGCATATTAAGATGCTGTAGAATCCCTTGTTGTCTTCTCTGTGTCGTACGTCCCTCCCCGTGCCCACCCTTCTGCTTTATGCATGCCAAAGGTAATGTGCACATTCGCCCCCGCTCCGCCTGACATTTTCCTCCGTTCCCACCTGTCCACCTCCATCCCTTTCCCTTCGGTAACTGTTAGTCCACTCTTGCGGTGCCGTTTTTCTTCTTCGGCTGTCTCTTGGTTCCCCTCCTGCACAGGCGAGTGATATCATTTGATACTTGTGTTTCTCCACCTGCCTGCCTTATTACACTGAGTATGATGCCCTCTCACACCATCCGTGTTTCTGCAAATGGTGGGATTTGTTTTCCTATGACTGAATAATATTCCATTGTTCACCTACTGATGGACACTGAGCTTGGCTATTGAGAATAGTGCTGTGGTCATCATAGGGATGCACGTGTCGCTTTTGAACTGGGGGCGGCAATGTCTCATTCATTCATTCATCTGTTTATTCATTTATTTTTTTATCATGAATCTACAATTATGTGGATAACATCATGTTTATTACACTCCCCCCATCACCAACGTAGGAATGGTTAAGGGACTAAGAAGGCTGGTTGTGAAGGACGGTTGCAGGCTGGTAAGGGGGCATTACGATTAGCTCACATAATGTGGGGGGGAATTCTATAGGGAAGGCAGTATAGTTCAGAGAATTCAAGCAGTGATTCTGTAGGATGTTACTATGCTGGTGAACAGTGAGTGTAATGGGGTCTGGGGGGCGACTTGATGATCTGGGCAGTCTAGTAACCTTGATGTTCCTTATGTAATTGTAGATTGGTTATTGTGAATAGTGCTGCCATAAATTTAGGGGTGCAGATGTCTTTCTAGAACTGGGCTGCTGCGTTCTTTATGTATGTATGTTTGTATGTATGTATGTGTGTATGTATGTATTCATCCATCCATGCATCCATTCATTCATTCATTCATTTATTATCTGTCTACCTATCTATCCATGGATGTTTCTGTCATTAATGCCCATTAGAGGAGTTCCATTATGTTTACAAGACTCCCCCCATCACGCACGTGCCCCCAGATACCCCATTGCAGTCACTGTCCATGAGCATAGTAAGATAACTGTAGAATCCCTACTTGTCTTTTCTGTGTTTTTCCGCCCTGTCTGTGACACCCCTCCCACATTATATATTCTTCTTCTAATGTGTCCTTACTTCGCCCCTCCCTAATCCCTCCATTCCCACCCATACACCTCAGTCTCTTTCCCTCTGTTAACTTTTAGTCCATTCTTGGGTTTTCTGAGACTGCTGCTGTTTCCTTCTTCAGTTTTTTGTTTGTTCTGATACTGTAGTGATGAGTGATATCATTATACATATATAGATATTTATATATATATATATGTATGTATGTAGGTAAGTAACTCTAATGTTTGCTAAGATGATGCAGCTTCGCACGGCTGGGCACTGCCCCCCCCTCCCCGTGGGTGGAGTTTGTAAGCGCAGCACTGTAGCCTGGAGATTCCACGATGTCACAGTGGTGCCTCTGTCCTAGAGACATAATGTGTATGCTGAGAGGAGCAGGTGTGATTCCGGTGAGGTGGACACTGACCAACTTGACAGCATCAGGCTAAATGGAATCCAGAGCCAAGGTACTGTGTGTTCCTTTTCATTTTGTTGTCCCTGCTTCAAAGTTACATGAACAACATTATGGTTCCTAGGCTACCCCACTGGCAAGTCCCCACCACGTACCCGTAAGAGTCGCTGTCCAACAGCCCACGAATATGCTGTAGAAGTGCTGCTGATCATCGCTATGTTATACGGTCCTACGTAAGCTTGCCGCCGGGCCACACCCTGTGTGCCACTCATAGTGCCCCATTTTCCCTCTCTCCCTTCCCTCCTAACCCATCCTCTTCAGTCCCATTCCCTTTGGTAACTGTGAGTCCATTCTTTGGTTCGGTGCGGCTTCTACTGTCCTTTTCTATCACTCGTTTTCTTTTTTCTGCTACTCCACAGGTGAGTGAAATCAGTTGACACTTGTCTTTGTCTGCGTGGCTTATTTCGCGGAGCATGATACCCTCTACCTCTCTCCATGTTGTTGCACATGGTAGGATTGGTTTCTGCATATGGCAGAATAATATTCCACTTTTCATCCTCTGATAGACACTTACCTTGTCTGTTGTTGTGGACAGTGCTGTGATAATTATACGGGTGCACAGGTCTTTTTTAAACTGGGCTGCTATATTCTAGTGTTTATTTCTGTATGTCCGGATGTTTGAATATATTTAGTTAGTTCATTACTCCCTTGCATATCTGTTATTTATTTATTTATTCATCATTAGTCTTCATCTACGTGAGTCTCATGTAGTTTAGTAAACTGCCCCCCACAATGAGATGCCCCCAGATACCTCATTGCAGTCACTGTCCATGAGCATATTAAGATGCTGTAGAATCCCTTGTTGTCTTCTCTGTGTCGTACGTCCCTCCCCGTGCCCACCCTTCTGCTTTATGCATGCCAAAGGTAATGTGCACATTCGCCCCCGCTCCGCCTGACATTTTCCTCCGTTCCCACCTGTCCACCTCCATCCCTTTCCCTTCGGTAACTGTTAGTCCACTCTTGCGGTGCCGTTTTTCTTCTTCGGCTGTCTCTTGGTTCCCCTCCTGCACAGGCGAGTGATATCATTTGATACTTGTGTTACTCCACCTGCCTGCCTTATTACACTGAGTATGATGCCCTCTCACACCATCCGTGTTTCTGCAAATGGTGGGATTTGTTTTCCTATGACTGAATAATATTCCATTGTTCACCTACTGATGGACACTGAGCTTGGCTATTGAGAATAGTGCTGTGGTCATCATAGGGATGCACGTGTCGCTTTTGAACTGGGGGCGGCAATGTCTCATTCATTCATTCATCTGTTTATTCATTTATTTTTTTATCATGAATCTACAATTATGTGGATAACATCATGTTTATTACACTCCCCCCATCACCAACGTAGGAATGGTTAAGGGACTAAGAAGGCTGGTTGTGAAGGACGGTTGCAGGCTGGTAAGGGGGCATTACGATTAGCTCACATAATGTGGGGGGGAATTCTATAGGGAAGGCAGTATAGTTCAGAGAATTCAAGCAGTGATTCTGTAGGATCTTACTATGCTGGTGAACAGTGAGTGTAATGGGGTCTGGGGGGCGACTTGATGATCTGGGCAGTCTAGTAACCTTGATGTTCCTTATGTAATTGTAGATTGGTTATTGTGAATAGTGCTGCCATAAATTTAGGGGTGCAGATGTCTTTCTAGAACTGGGCTGCTGCGTTCTTTATGTATGTATGTTTGTATGTATGTATGTGTGTATGTATGTATTCATCCATCCATGCATCCATTCATTCATTCATTCATTTATTATCTGTCTACCTATCTATCCATGGATGTTTCTGTCATTAATGCCCATTAGAGGAGTTCCATTATGTTTACAAGACTCCCCCCATCACGCACGTGCCCCCAGATACCCCATTGCAGTCACTGTCCATGAGCATAGTAAGATAACTGTAGAATCCCTACTTGTCTTTTCTGTGTTTTTCCGCCCTGTCTGTGACACCCCTCCCACATTATATATTCTTCTTCTAATGTGTCCTTACTTCGCCCCTCCCTAATCCCTCCATTCCCACCCATACACCTCAGTCTCTTTCCCTCTGTTAACTTTTAGTCCATTCTTGGGTTTTCTGAGACTGCTGCTGTTTCCTTCTTCAGTTTTTTGTTTGTTCTGATACTGTAGTGATGAGTGATATCATTATACATATATAGATATTTATATATATATATATATGTATGTATGTAGGTAAGTAACTCTAATGTTTGCTAAGATGATGCAGCTTCGCATGGCTGGGCACTGCCCCCCCCCCCCGTGGGTGGAGTTTGTAAGCGCAGCACTGTAGCCTGGAGATTCCACGATGTCACAGTGGTGCCTCTGTCCTAGAGACATAATGTGTATGCTGAGAGGAGCAGGTGTGATTCCGGTGAGGTGGACACTGACCAACTTGACAGCATCAGGCTAAATGGAATCCAGAGCCAAGGTACTGTGTGTTCCTTTTCATTTTGTTGTCCCTGCTTCAAAGTTACATGAACAACATTATGGTTCCTAGGCTACCCCCACTGGCAAGTCCCCACCACGTACCCGTAAGAGTCGCTGTCCAACAGCCCACGAATATGCTGTAGAAGTGCTGCTGATCATCGCTATGTTATACGGTCCTACGTAAGCTTGCCGCCGGGCCACACCCTGTGTGCCACTCATAGTGCCCCATTTTCCCTCTCTCCCTTCCCTCCTAACCCATCCTCTTCAGTCCCATTCCCTTTGGTAACTGTGAGTCCATTCTTTGGTTCGGTGCGGCTTCTACTGTGCTTTTCTATCACTCGTTTTCTTTTTTCTGCTACTCCACAGGTGAGTGAAATCAGTTGACACTTGTCTTTGTCTGCGTGGCTTATTTCGCGGAGCATGATACCCTCTACCTCTCTCCATGTTGTTGCACATGGTAGGATTGGTTTCTGCATATGGCAGAATAATATTCCACTTTTCATCCTCTGATAGACACTTACCTTGTCTGTTGTTGTGGACAGTGCTGTGATAATTATACGGGTGCACAGGTCTTTTTTAAACTGGGCTGCTGTATTCTAGTGTTTATTTCTGTATGTCCGGATGTTTGAATATATTTAGTTAGTTCATTACTCCCTTGCATATCTGTTATTTATTTATTTATTCATCATTAGTCTTCATCTACGTGAGTCTCATGTAGTTTAGTATCTGCCCCCCACAATGAGATGCCCCCAGATACCTCATTGCAGTCACTGTCCATGAGCATATTAAGATGCTGTAGAATCCCTTGTTGTCTTCTCTGTGTCGTACGTCCCTCCCCGTGCCCACCCTTCTGCTTTATGCATGCCAAAGGTAATGTGCACATTCGCCCCCGCTCCGCCTGACATTTTCCTCCGTTCCCACCTGTCCACCTCCATCCCTTTCCCTTCGGTAACTGTTAGTCCACTCTTGCGGTGCCGTTTTTCTTCTTCGGCTGTCTCTTGGTTCCCCTCCTGCACAGGCGAGTGATATCATTTGATACTTGTGTTTCTCCACCTGCCTGCCTTATTACACTGAGTATGATGCCCTCTCACACCATCCGTGTTTCTGCAAATGGTGGGATTTGTTTTCCTATGACTGAATAATATTCCATTGTTCACCTACTGATGGACACTGAGCTTGGCTATTGAGAATAGTGCTGTGGTCATCATAGGGATGCACGTGTCGCTTTTGAACTGGGGGCGGCAATGTCTCATTCATTCATTCATCTGTTTATTCATTTATTTTTTTATCATGAATCTACAATTATGTGGATAACATCATGTTTATTACACTCCCCCCATCACCAACGTAGGAATGGTTAAGGGACTAAGAAGGCTGGTTGTGAAGGACGGTTGCAGGCTGGTAAGGGGGCATTACGATTAGCTCACATAATGTGGGGGGGAATTCTATAGGGAAGGCAGTATAGTTCAGAGAATTCAAGCAGTGATTCTGTAGGATCTTACTATGCTGGTGAACAGTGAGTGTAATGGGGTCTGGGGGGCGACTTGATGATCTGGGCAGTCTAGTAACCTTGATGTTCCTTATGTAATTGTAGATTGGTTATTGTGAATAGTGCTGCCATAAATTTAGGGGTGCAGATGTCTTTCTAGAACTGGGCTGCTGCGTTCTTTATGTATGTATGTTTGTATGTATGTATGTGTGTATGTATGTATTCATCCATCCATGCATCCATTCATTCATTCATTCATTTATTATCTGTCTACCTATCTATCCATGGATGTTTCTGTCATTAATGCCCATTAGAGGAGTTCCATTATGTTTACAAGACTCCCCCCATCACGCACGTGCCCCCAGATACCCCATTGCAGTCACTGTCCATGAGCATAGTAAGATAACTGTAGAATCCCTACTTGTCTTTTCTGTGTTTTTCCGCCCTGTCTGTGACACCCCTCCCACATTATATATTCTTCTTCTAATGTGTCCTTACTTCGCCCCTCCCTAATCCCTCCATTCCCACCCATACACCTCAGTCTCTTTCCCTCTGTTAACTTTTAGTCCATTCTTGGGTTTTCTGAGACTGCTGCTGTTTCCTTCTTCAGTTTTTTGTTTGTTCTGATACTGTAGTGATGAGTGATATCATTATACATATATAGATATTTATATATATATATATATGTATGTATGTAGGTAAGTAACTCTAATGTTTGCTAAGATGATGCAGCTTCGCATGGCTGGGCACTGCCCCCCCCTCCCCGTGGGTGGAGTTTGTAAGCGCAGCACTGTAGCCTGGAGATTCCACGATGTCACAGTGGTGCCTCTGTCCTAGAGACATAATGTGTATGCTGAGAGGAGCAGGTGTGATTCCGGTGAGGTGGACACTGACCAACTTGACAGCATCAGGCTAAATGGAATCCAGAGCCAAGGTACTGTGTGTTCCTTTTCATTTTGTTGTCCCTGCTTCAAAGTTACATGAACAACATTATGGTTCCTAGGCTACCCCCACTGGCAAGTCCCCACCACGTACCCGTAAGAGTCGCTGTCCAACAGCCCACGAATATGCTGTAGAAGTGCTGCTGATCATCGCTATGTTATACGGTCCTACGTAAGCTTGCCGCCGGGCCACACCCTGTGTGCCACTCATAGTGCCCCATTTTCCCTCTCTCCCTTCCCTCCTAACCCATCCTCTTCAGTCCCATTCCCTTTGGTAACTGTGAGTCCATTCTTTGGTTCGGTGCGGCTTCTACTGTGCTTTTCTATCACTCGTTTTCTTTTTTCTGCTACTCCACAGGTGAGTGAAATCAGTTGACACTTGTCTTTGTCTGCGTGGCTTATTTCGCGGAGCATGATACCCTCTACCTCTCTCCATGTTGTTGCACATGGTAGGATTGGTTTCTGCATATGGCAGAATAATATTCCACTTTTCATCCTCTGATAGACACTTACCTTGTCTGTTGTTGTGGACAGTGCTGTGATAATTATACGGGTGCACAGGTCTTTTTTAAACTGGGCTGCTGTATTCTAGTGTTTATTTCTGTATGTCCGGATGTTTGAATATATTTAGTTAGTTCATTACTCCCTTGCATATCTGTTATTTATTTATTTATTCATCATTAGTCTTCATCTACGTGAGTCTCATGTAGTTTAGTATCTGCCCCCCACAATGAGATGCCCCCAGATACCTCATTGCAGTCACTGTCCATGAGCATATTAAGATGCTGTAGAATCCCTTGTTGTCTTCTCTGTGTCGTACGTCCCTCCCCGTGCCCACCCTTCTGCTTTATGCATGCCAAAGGTAATGTGCACATTCGCCCCCGCTCCGCCTGACATTTTCCTCCGTTCCCACCTGTCCACCTCCATCCCTTTCCCTTCGGTAACTGTTAGTCCACTCTTGCGGTGCCGTTTTTCTTCTTCGGCTGTCTCTTGGTTCCCCTCCTGCACAGGCGAGTGATATCATTTGATACTTGTGTTTCTCCACCTGCCTGTCTTATTACACTGAGTATGATGCCGTCTCACACCATCCGTGTTTCTGCAAATGGTGGGATTTGTTTTCCTATGACTGAATAATATTCCATTGTTCACCTACTGATGGACACTGAGCTTGGCTATTGAGAATAGTGCTGTGGTCATCATAGGGATGCACGTGTCGCTTTTGAACTGGGGGCGGCAATGTCTCATTCATTCATTCATCTGTTTATTCATTTATTTTTTTATCATGAATCTACAATTATGTGGATAACATCATGTTTATTACACTCCCCCCATCACCAACGTAGGAATGGTTAAGGGACTAAGAAGGCTTGTTGTGAAGGACGGTTGCAGGCTGGTAAGGGGGCATTACGATTAGCTCACATAATGTGGGGGGGAATTCTATAGGGAAGGCAGTATAGTTCAGAGAATTCAAGCAGTGATTCTGTAGGATCTTACTATGCTGGTGAACAGTGAGTGTAATGGGGTCTGGGGGGCGACTTGATGATCTGGGCAGTCTAGTAACCTTGATGTTCCTTATGTAATTGTAGATTGGTTATTGTGAATAGTGCTGCCATAAATTTAGGGGTGCAGATGTCTTTCTAGAACTGGGCTGCTGCGTTCTTTATGTATGTATGTTTGTATGTATGTATGTGTGTATGTATGTATTCATCCATCCATGCATCCATTCATTCATTCATTCATTTATTATCTGTCTACCTATCTATCCATGGATGTTTCTGTCATTAATGCCCATTAGAGGAGTTCCATTATGTTTACAAGACTCCCCCCATCACGCACGTGCCCCCAGATACCCCATTGCAGTCACTGTCCATGAGCATAGTAAGATAACTGTAGAATCCCTACTTGTCTTTTCTGTGTTTTTCCGCCCTGTCTGTGACACCCCTCCCACATTATATATTCTTCTTCTAATGTGTCCTTACTTCGCCCCTCCCTAATCCCTCCATTCCCACCCATACACCTCAGTCTCTTTCCCTCTGTTAACTTTTAGTCCATTCTTGGGTTTTCTGAGACTGCTGCTGTTTCCTTCTTCAGTTTTTTGTTTGTTCTGATACTGTAGTGATGAGTGATATCATTATACATATATAGATATTTATATATATATATATGTATGTATGTAGGTAAGTAACTCTAATGTTTGCTAAGATGATGCAGCTTCGCACGGCTGGGCACTGCCCCCCCCTCCCCGTGGGTGGAGTTTGTAAGCGCAGCACTGTAGCCTGGAGATTCCACGATGTCACAGTGGTGCCTCTGTCCTAGAGACATAATGTGTATGCTGAGAGGAGCAGGTGTGATTCCGGTGAGGTGGACACTGACCAACTTGACAGCATCAGGCTAAATGGAATCCAGAGCCAAGGTACTGTGTGTTCCTTTTCATTTTGTTGTCCCTGCTTCAAAGTTACATGAACAACATTATGGTTCCTAGGCTACCCCCACTGGCAAGTCCCCACCACGTACCCGTAAGAGTCGCTGTCCAACAGCCCACGAATATGCTGTAGAAGTGCTGCTGATCATCGCTATGTTATACGGTCCTACGTAAGCTTGCCGCCGGGCCACACCCTGTGTGCCACTCATAGTGCCCCATTTTCCCTCTCTCCCTTCCCTCCTAACCCATCCTCTTCAGTCCCATTCCCTTTGGTAACTGTGAGTCCATTCTTTGGTTCGGTGCGGCTTCTACTGTCCTTTTCTATCACTCGTTTTCTTTTTTCTGCTACTCCACAGGTGAGTGAAATCAGTTGACACTTGTCTTTGTCTGCGTGGCTTATTTCGCGGAGCATGATACCCTCTACCTCTCTCCATGTTGTTGCACATGGTAGGATTGGTTTCTGCATATGGCAGAATAATATTCCACTTTTCATCCTCTGATAGACACTTACCTTGTCTGTTGTTGTGGACAGTGCTGTGATAATTATACGGGTGCACAGGTCTTTTTTAAACTGGGCTGCTATATTCTAGTGTTTATTTCTGTATGTCCGGATGTTTGAATATATTTAGTTAGTTCATTACTCCCTTGCATATCTGTTATTTATTTATTTATTCATCATTAGTCTTCATCTACGTGAGTCTCATGTAGTTTAGTAAACTGCCCCCCACAATGAGATGCCCCCAGATACCTCATTGCAGTCACTGTCCATGAGAATATTAAGATGCTGTAGAATCCCTTGTTGTCTTCTCTGTGTCGTACGTCCCTCCCCGTGCCCACCCTTCTGCTTTATGCATGCCAAAGGTAATGTGCACATTCGCCCCCGCTCCGCCTGACATTTTCCTCCGTTCCCACCTGTCCACCTCCATCCCTTTCCCTTCGGTAACTGTTAGTCCACTCTTGCGGTGCCGTTTTTCTTCTTCGGCTGTCTCTTGGTTCCCCTCCTGCACAGGCGAGTGATATCATTTGATACTTGTGTTTCTCCACCTGCCTGCCTTATTACACTGAGTATGATGCCGTCTCACACCATCCGTGTTTCTGCAAATGGTGGGATTTGTTTTCCTATGACTGAATAATATTCCATTGTTCACCTACTGATGGACACTGAGCTTGGCTATTGAGAATAGTGCTGTGGTCATCATAGGGATGCACGTGTCGCTTTTGAACTGGGGGCGGCAATGTCTCATTCATTCATTCATCTGTTTATTCATTTATTTTTTTATCATGAATCTACAATTATGTGGATAACATCATGTTTATTACACTCCCCCCATCACCAACGTAGGAATGGTTAAGGGACTAAGAAGGCTGGTTGTGAAGGACGGTTGCAGGCTGGTAAGGGGGCATTACGATTAGCTCACATAATGTGGGGGGGAATTCTATAGGGAAGGCAGTATAGTTCAGAGAATTCAAGCAGTGATTCTGTAGGATGTTACTATGCTGGTGAACAGTGAGTGTAATGGGGTCTGGGGGGCGACTTGATGATCTGGGCAGTCTAGTAACCTTGATGTTCCTTATGTAATTGTAGATTGGTTATTGTGAATAGTGCTGCCATAAATTTAGGGGTGCAGATGTCTTTCTAGAACTGGGCTGCTGCGTTCTTTATGTATGTATGTTTGTATGTATGTATGTGTGTATGTATGTATTCATCCATCCATGCATCCATTCATTCATTCATTCATTTATTATCTGTCTACCTATCTATCCATGGATGTTTCTGTCATTAATGCCCATTAGAGGAGTTCCATTATGTTTACAAGACTCCCCCCATCACGCACGTGCCCCCAGATACCCCATTGCAGTCACTGTCCATGAGCATAGTAAGATAACTGTAGAATCCCTACTTGTCTTTTCTGTGTTTTTCCGCCCTGTCTGTGACACCCCTCCCACATTATATATTCTTCTTCTAATGTGTCCTTACTTCGCCCCTCCCTAATCCCTCCATTCCCACCCATACACCTCAGTCTCTTTCCCTCTGTTAACTTTTAGTCCATTCTTGGGTTTTCTGAGACTGCTGCTGTTTCCTTCTTCAGTTTTTTGTTTGTTCTGATACTGTAGTGATGAGTGATATCATTATACATATATAGATATTTATATATATATATGTATGTATGTATGTAGGTAAGTAACTCTAATGTTTGCTAAGATGATGCAGCTTCGCACGGCTGGGCACTGCCCCCCCCTCCCCGTGGGTGGAGTTTGTAAGCGCAGCACTGTAGCCTGGAGATTCCACGATGTCACAGTGGTGCCTCTGTCCTAGAGACATAATGTGTATGCTGAGAGGAGCAGGTGTGATTCCGGTGAGGTGGACACTGACCAACTTGACAGCATCAGGCTAAATGGAATCCAGAGCCAAGGTACTGTGTGTTCCTTTTCATTTTGTTGTCCCTGCTTCAAAGTTACATGAACAACATTATGGTTCCTAGGCTACCCCCACTGGCAAGTCCCCACCACGTACCCGTAAGAGTCGCTGTCCAACAGCCCACGAATATGCTGTAGAAGTGCTGCTGATCATCGCTATGTTATACGGTCCTACGTAAGCTTGCCGCCGGGCCACACCCTGTGTGCCACTCATAGTGCCCCATTTTCCCTCTCTCCCTTCCCTCCTAACCCATCCTCTTCAGTCCCATTCCCTTTGGTAACTGTGAGTCCATTCTTTGGTTCGGTGCGGCTTCTACTGTGCTTTTCTATCACTCGTTTTCTTTTTTCTGCTACTCCACAGGTGAGTGAAATCAGTTGACACTTGTCTTTGTCTGCGTGGCTTATTTCGCGGAGCATGATACCCTCTACCTCTCTCCATGTTGTTGCACATGGTAGGATTGGTTTCTGCATATGGCAGAATAATATTCCACTTTTCATCCTCTGATAGACACTTACCTTGTCTGTTGTTGTGGACAGTGCTGTGATAATTATACGGGTGCACAGGTCTTTTTTAAACTGGGCTGCTGTATTCTAGTGTTTATTTCTGTATGTCCGGATGTTTGAATATATTTAGTTAGTTCATTACTCCCTTGCATATCTGTTATTTATTTATTTATTCATCATTAGTCTTCATCTACGTGAGTCTCATGTAGTTTAGTAAACTGCCCCCCACAATGAGATGCCCCCAGATACCTCATTGCAGTCACTGTCCATGAGCATATTAAGATGCTGTAGAATCCCTTGTTGTCTTCTCTGTGTCGTACGTCCCTCCCCGTGCCCACCCTTCTGCTTTATGCATGCCAAAGGTAATGTGCACATTCGCCCCCGCTCCGCCTGACATTTTCCTCCGTTCCCACCTGTCCACCTCCATCCCTTTCCCTTCGGTAACTGTTAGTCCACTCTTGCGGTGCCGTTTTTCTTCTTCGGCTGTCTCTTGGTTCCCCTCCTGCACAGGCGAGTGATATCATTTGATACTTGTGTTTCTCCACCTGCCTGCCTTATTACACTGAGTATGATGCCGTCTCACACCATCCGTGTTTCTGCAAATGGTGGGATTTGTTTTCCTATGACTGAATAATATTCCATTGTTCACCTACTGATGGACACTGAGCTTGGCTATTGAGAATAGTGCTGTGGTCATCATAGGGATGCACGTGTCGCTTTTGAACTGGGGGCGGCAATGTCTCATTCATTCATTCATCTGTTTATTCATTTATTTTTTTATCATGAATCTACAATTATGTGGATAACATCATGTTTATTACACTCCCCCCATCACCAACGTAGGAATGGTTAAGGGACTAAGAAGGCTTGTTGTGAAGGACGGTTGCAGGCTGGTAAGGGGGCATTACGATTAGCTCACATAATGTGGGGGGGAATTCTATAGGGAAGGCAGTATAGTTCAGAGAATTCAAGCAGTGATTCTGTAGGATCTTACTATGCTGGTGAACAGTGAGTGTAATGGGGTCTGGGGGGCGACTTGATGATCTGGGCAGTCTAGTAACCTTGATGTTCCTTATGTAATTGTAGATTGGTTATTGTGAATAGTGCTGCCATAAATTTAGGGGTGCAGATGTCTTTCTAGAACTGGGCTGCTGCGTTCTTTATGTATGTATGTTTGTATGTATGTATGTGTGTATGTATGTATTCATCCATCCATGCATCCATTCATTCATTCATTCATTTATTATCTGTCTACCTATCTATCCATGGATGTTTCTGTCATTAATGCCCATTAGAGGAGTTCCATTATGTTTACAAGACTCCCCCCATCACGCACGTGCCCCCAGATACCCCATTGCAGTCACTGTCCATGAGCATAGTAAGATAACTGTAGAATCCCTACTTGTCTTTTCTGTGTTTTTCCGCCCTGTCTGTGACACCCCTCCCACATTATATATTCTTCTTCTAATGTGTCCTTACTTCGCCCCTCCCTAATCCCTCCATTCCCACCCATACACCTCAGTCTCTTTCCCTCTGTTAACTTTTAGTCCATTCTTGGGTTTTCTGAGACTGCTGCTGTTTCCTTCTTCAGTTTTTTGTTTGTTCTGATACTGTAGTGATGAGTGATATCATTATACATATATAGATATTTATATATATATATATGTATGTATGTAGGTAAGTAACTCTAATGTTTGCTAAGATGATGCAGGTTCGCACGGCTGGGCACTGCCCCCCCCTCCCCGTGGGTGGAGTTTGTAAGCGCAGCACTGTAGCCTGGAGATTCCACGATGTCACAGTGGTGCCTCTGTCCTAGAGACATAATGTGTATGCTGAGAGGAGCAGGTGTGATTCCGGTGAGGTGGACACTGACCGACTTGACAGCATCAGGCTAAATGGAATCCAGAGCCAAGGTACTGTGTGTTCCTTTTCATTTTGTTGTCCCTGCTTCAAAGTTACATGAACAACATTATGGTTCCTAGGCTACCCCACTGGCAAGTCCCCACCACGTACCCGTAAGAGTCGCTGTCCAACAGCCCACGAATATGCTGTAGAAGTGCTGCTGATCATCGCTATGTTATACGGTCCTACGTAAGCTTGCCGCCGGGCCACACCCTGTGTGCCACTCATAGTGCCCCATTTTCCCTCTCTCCCTTCCCTCCTAACCCATCCTCTTCAGTCCCATTCCCTTTGGTAACTGTGAGTCCATTCTTTGGTTCGGTGCGGCTTCTACTGTGCTTTTCTATCACTCGTTTTCTTTTTTCTGCTACTCCACAGGTGAGTGAAATCAGTTGACACTTGTCTTTGTCTGCGTGGCTTATTTCGCGGAGCATGATACCCTCTACCTCTCTCCATGTTGTTGCACATGGTAGGATTGGTTTCTGCATATGGCAGAATAATATTCCACTTTTCATCCTCTGATAGACACTTACCTTGTCTGTTGTTGTGGACAGTGCTGTGATAATTATACGGGTGCACAGGTCTTTTTTAAACTGGGCTGCTGTATTCTAGTGTTTATTTCTGTATGTCCGGATGTTTGAATATATTTAGTTAGTTCATTACTCCCTTGCATATCTGTTATTTATTTATTTACTCATCATTAGTCTTCATCTACGTGAGTCTCATGTAGTTTAGTAAACTGCCCCCCACAATGAGTTGCCCCCAGATACCTCATTGCAGTCACTGTCCATGAGCATATTAAGATGCTGTAGAATCCCTTGTTGTCTTCTCTGTGTCGTACGTCCCTCCCCGTGCCCACCCTTCTGCTTTATGCATGCCAAAGGTAATGTGCACATTCGCCCCCGCTCCGCCTGACATTTTCCTCCGTTCCCACCTGTCCACCTCCATCCCTTTCCCTTCGGTAACTGTTAGTCCACTCTTGCGGTGCCGTTTTTCTTCTTCGGCTGTCTCTTGGTTCCCCTCCTGCACAGGCGAGTGATATCATTTGATACTTGTGTTTCTCCACCTGCCTGCCTTATTACACTGAGTATGATGCCGTCTCACACCATCCGTGTTTCTGCAAATGGTGGGATTTGTTTTCCTATGACTGAATAATATTCCATTGTTCACCTACTGATGGACACTGAGCTTGGCTATTGAGAATAGTGCTGTGGTCATCATAGGGATGCACGTGTCGCTTTTGAACTGGGGGCGGCAATGTCTCATTCATTCATTCATCTGTTTATTCATTTATTTTTTTATCATGAATCTACAATTATGTGGATAACATCATGTTTATTACACTCCCCCCATCACCAACGTATTAATGGTTAAGGGACTAAGAAGGCTTGTTGTGAAGGACGGTTGCAGGCTGGTAAGGGGGCATTACGATTAGCTCACATAATGTGGGGGGGAATTCTATAGGGAAGGCAGTATAGTTCAGAGAATTCAAGCAGTGATTCTGTAGGATCTTACTATGCTGGTGAACAGTGAGTGTAATGGGGTCTGGGGGGCGACTTGATGATCTGGGCAGTCTAGTAACCTTGATGTTCCTTATGTAATTGTAGATTGGTTATTGTGAATAGTGCTGCCATAAATTTAGGGGTGCAGATGTCTTTCTAGAACTGGGCTGCTGCGTTCTTTATGTATGTATGTTTGTATGTATGTATGTGTGTATGTATGTATTCATCCATCCATGCATCCATTCATTCATTCATTCATTTATTATCTGTCTACCTATCTATCCATGGATGTTTCTGTCATTAATGCCCATTAGAGGAGTTCCATTATGTTTACAAGACTCCCCCCATCACGCACGTGCCCCCAGATACCCCATTGCAGTCACTGTCCATGAGCATAGTAAGATAACTGTAGAATCCCTACTTGTCTTTTCTGTGTTTTTCCGCCCTGTCTGTGACACCCCTCCCACATTATATATTCTTCTTCTAATGTGTCCTTACTTCGCCCCTCCCTAATCCCTCCATTCCCACCCATACACCTCAGTCTCTTTCCCTCTGTTAACTTTTAGTCCATTCTTGGGTTTTCTGAGACTGCTGCTGTTTCCTTCTTCAGTTTTTTGTTTGTTCTGATACTGTAGTGATGAGTGATATCATTATACATATATAGATATTTATATATATATATATGTATGTATGTAGGTAAGTAACTCTAATGTTTGCTAAGATGATGCAGCTTCGCACGGCTGGGCACTGCCCCCCCCTCCCCGTGGGTGGAGTTTGTAAGCGCAGCACTGTAGCCTGGAGATTCCACGATGTCACAGTGGTGCCTCTGTCCTAGAGACATAATGTGTATGCTGAGAGGAGCAGGTGTGATTCCGGTGAGGTGGACACTGACCGACTTGACAGCATCAGGCTAAATGGAATCCAGAGCCAAGGTACTGTGTGTTCCTTTTCATTTTGTTGTCCCTGCTTCAAAGTTACATGAACAACATTATGGTTCCTAGGCTACCCCACTGGCAAGTCCCCACCACGTACCCGTAAGAGTCGCTGTCCAACAGCCCACGAATATGCTGTAGAAGTGCTGCTGATCATCGCTATGTTATACGGTCCTACGTAAGCTTGCCGCCGGGCCACACCCTGTGTGCCACTCATAGTGCCCCATTTTCCCTCTCTCCCTTCCCTCCTAACCCATCCTCTTCAGTCCCATTCCCTTTGGTAACTGTGAGTCCATTCTTTGGTTCGGTGCGGCTTCTACTGTGCTTTTCTATCACTCGTTTTCTTTTTTCTGCTACTCCACAGGTGAGTGAAATCAGTTGACACTTGTCTTTGTCTGCGTGGCTTATTTCGCGGAGCATGATACCCTCTACCTCTCTCCATGTTGTTGCACATGGTAGGATTGGTTTCTGCATATGGCAGAATAATATTCCACTTTTCATCCTCTGATAGACACTTACCTTGTCTGTTGTTGTGGACAGTGCTGTGATAATTATACGGGTGCACAGGTCTTTTTTAAACTGGGCTGCTGTATTCTAGTGTTTATTTCTGTATGTCCGGATGTTTGAATATATTTAGTTAGTTCATTACTCCCTTGCATATCTGTTATTTATTTATTTACTCATCATTAGTCTTCATCTACGTGAGTCTCATGTAGTTTAGTAAACTGCCCCCCACAATGAGTTGCCCCCAGATACCTCATTGCAGTCACTGTCCATGAGCATATTAAGATGCTGTAGAATCCCTTGTTGTCTTCTCTGTGTCGTACGTCCCTCCCCGTGCCCACCCTTCTGCTTTATGCATGCCAAAGGTAATGTGCACATTCGCCCCCGCTCCGCCTGACATTTTCCTCCGTTCCCACCTGTCCACCTCCATCCCTTTCCCTTCGGTAACTGTTAGTCCACTCTTGCGGTGCCGTTTTTCTTCTTCGGCTGTCTCTTGGTTCCCCTCCTGCACAGGCGAGTGATATCATTTGATACTTGTGTTTCTCCACCTGCCTGCCTTATTACACTGAGTATGATGCCCTCTCACACCATCCGTGTTTCTGCAAATGGTGGGATTTGTTTTCCTATGACTGAATAATATTCCATTGTTCACCTACTGATGGACACTGAGCTTGGCTATTGAGAATAGTGCTGTGGTCATCATAGGGATGCACGTGTCGCTTTTGAACTGGGGGCGGCAATGTCTCATTCATTCATTCATCTGTTTATTCATTTATTTTTTTATCATGAATCTACAATTATGTGGATAACATCATGTTTATTACACTCCCCCCATCACCAACGTAGGAATGGTTAAGGGACTAAGAAGGCTGGTTGTGAAGGACGGTTGCAGGCTGGTAAGGGGGCATTACGATTAGCTCACATAATGTGGGGGGGAATTCTATAGGGAAGGCAGTATAGTTCAGAGAATTCAAGCAGTGATTCTGTAGGATCTTACTATGCTGGTGAACAGTGAGTGTAATGGGGTCTGGGGGGCGACTTGATGATCTGGGCAGTCTAGTAACCTTGATGTTCCTTATGTAATTGTAGATTGGTTATTGTGAATAGTGCTGCCCTAAATTTAGGGGTGCAGATGTCTTTCTAGAACTGGGCTGCTGCGTTCTTTATGTATGTATGTTTGTATGTATGTATGTGTGTATGTATGTATTCATCCATCCATGCATCCATTCATTCATTCATTCATTTATTATCTGTCTACCTATCTATCCATGGATGTTTCTGTCATTAATGCCCATTAGAGGAGTTCCATTATGTTTACAAGACTCCCCCCATCACGCACGTGCCCCCAGATACCCCATTGCAGTCACTGTCCATGAGCATAGTAAGATAACTGTAGAATCCCTACTTGTGTTTTCTGTGTTTTTCCGCCCTGTCTGTGACACCCCTCCCACATTATATATTCTTCTTCTAATGTGTCCTTACTTCGCCCCTCCCTAATCCCTCCATTCCCACCCATACACCTCAGTCTCTTTCCCTCTGTTAACTTTTAGTCCATTCTTGGGTTTTCTGAGACTGCTGCTGTTTCCTTCTTCAGTTTTTTGTTTGTTCTGATACTGTAGTGATGAGTGATATCATTATACATATATAGATATTTATATATATATATATATGTATGTATGTAGGTAAGTAACTCTAATGTTTGCTAAGATGATGCAGCTTCGCACGGCTGGGCACTGCCCCCCCCTCCCCGTGGGTGGAGTTTGTAAGCGCAGCACTGTAGCCTGGAGATTCCACGATGTCACAGTGGTGCCTCTGTCCTAGAGACATAATGTGTATGCTGAGAGGAGCAGGTGTGATTCCGGTGAGGTGGACACTGACCAACTTGACAGCATCAAGCTAAATGGAATCCAGAGCCAAGGTACTGTGTGTTCCTTTTCATTTTGTTGTCCCTGCTTCAAAGTTACATGAACAACATTATGGTTCCTAGGCTACCCCCACTGGCAAGTCCCCACCACGTACCCGTAAGAGTCGCTGTCCAACAGCCCACGAATATGCTGTAGTAGAAGTGCTGCTGATCATCGCTATGTTATACGGTCCTACGTAAGCTTGCCGCCGGGCCACACCCTGTGTGCCACTCATAGTGCCCCATTTTCCCTCTCTCCCTTCCCTCCTAACCCATCCTCTTCAGTCCCATTCCCTTTGGTAACTGTGAGTCCATTCTTTGGTTCGGTGCGGCTTCTACTGTGCTTTTCTATCACTCGTTTTCTTTTTTCTGCTACTCCACAGGTGAGTGAAATCAGTTGACACTTGTCTTTGTCTGCGTGGCTTATTTCGCGGAGCATGATACCCTCTACCTCTCTCCATGTTGTTGCACATGGTAGGATTGGTTTCTGCATATGGCAGAATAATATTCCACTTTTCATCCTCTGATAGACACTTACCTTGTCTGTTGTTGTGGACAGTGCTGTGATAATTATACGGGTGCACAGGTCTTTTTTAAACTGGGCTGCTGTATTCTAGTGTTTATTTCTGTATGTCCGGATGTTTGAATATATTTAGTTAGTTCATTACTCCCTTGCATATCTCTTATTTATTTATTTATTTATCATTAGTCTTCATCTACGTGAGTCTCATGTAGTTTAGTAAACTGCCCCCCACAATGAGATGCCCCCAGATACCTCATTGCAGTCACTGTCCATGAGCATATTAAGATGCTGTAGAATCCCTTGTTGTCTTCTCTGTGTCGTACGTCCCTCCCCGTGCCCACCCTTCTGCTTTATGCATGCCAAAGGTAATGTGCACATTCGCCCCCGCTCCGCCTGACATTTTCCTCCGTTCCCACCTGTCCACCTCCATCCCTTTCCCTTCGGTAACTGTTAGTCCACTCTTGCGGTGCCGTTTTTCTTCTTCGGCTGTCTCTTGGTTCCCCTCCTGCACAGGCGAGTGATATCATTTGATACTTGTGTTTCTCCACCTGCCTGCCTTATTACACTGAGTATGATGCCGTCTCACACCATCCGTGTTTCTACAAATGGTGGGATTTGTTTTCCTATGACTGAATAATATTCCATTGTTCACCTACTGATGGACACTGAGCTTGGCTATTGAGAATAGTGCTGTGGTCATCATAGGGATGCACGTGTCGCTTTTGAACTGGGGGCGGCAATGTCTCATTCATTCATTCATCTGTTTATTCATTTATTTTTTTATCATGAATCTACAATTATGTGGATAACATCATGTTTATTACACTCCCCCCATCACCAACGTAGGAATGGTTAAGGGACTAAGAAGGCTGGTTGTGAAGGACGGTTGCAGGCTGGTAAGGGGGCATTACGATTAGCTCACATAATGTGGGGGGGAATTCTATAGGGAAGGCAGTATAGTTCAGAGAATTCAAGCAGTGATTCTGTAGGATCTTACTATGCTGGTGAACAGTGAGTGTAATGGGGTCTGGGGGGCGACTTGATGATCTGGGCAGTCTAGTAACCTTGATGTTCCTTATGTAATTGTAGATTGGTTATTGTGAATAGTGCTGCCATAAATTTAGGGGTGCAGATGTCTTTCTAGAACTGGGCTGCTGCGTTCTTTATGTATGTATGTTTGTATGTATGTATGTGTGTATGTATGTATTCATCCATCCATGCATCCATTCATTCATTCATTCATTTATTATCTGTCTACCTATCTATCCATGGATGTTTCTGTCATTAATGCCCATTAGTGGAGTTCCATTATGTTTACAAGACTCCCCCCATCACGCACGTGCCCCCAGATACCCCATTGCAGTCACTGTCCATGAGCATAGTAAGATAACTGTAGAATCCCTACTTGTCTTTTCTGTGTTTTTCCGCCCTGTCTGTGACACCCCTCCCACATTATATATTCTTCTTCTAATGTGTCCTTACTTCGCCCCTCCCTAATCCCTCCATTCCCACCCATACACCTCAGTCTCTTTCCCTCTGTTAACTTTTAGTCCATTCTTGGGTTTTCTGAGACTGCTGCTGTTTCCTTCTTCAGTTTTTTGTTTGTTCTGATACTGTAGTGATGAGTGATATCATTATACATATATAGATATTTATATATATATATATATGTATGTATGTAGGTAAGTAACTCTAATGTTTGCTAAGATGATGCAGCTTCGCACGGCTGGGCACTGCCCCCCCCTCCCCGTGGGTGGAGTTTGTAAGCGCAGCACTGTAGCCTGGAGATTCCACGATGTCACAGTGGTGCCTCTGTCCTAGAGACATAATGTGTATGCTGAGAGGAGCAGGTGTGATTCCGGTGAGGTGGACACTGACCAACTTGACAGCATCAGGCTAAATGGAATCCAGAGCCAAGGTACTGTGTGTTCCTTTTCATTTTGTTGTCCCTGCTTCAAAGTTACATGAACAACATTATGGTTCCTAGGCTACCCCACTGGCAAGTCCCCACCACGTACCCGTAAGAGTCGCTGTCCAACAGCCCACGAATATGCTGTAGAAGTGCTGCTGATCATCGCTATGTTATACGGTCCTACGTAAGCTTGCCGCCGGGCCACACCCTGTGTGCCACTCATAGTGCCCCATTTTCCCTCTCTCCCTTCCCTCCTAACCCATCCTCTTCAGTCCCATTCCCTTTGGTAACTGTGAGTCCATTCTTTGGTTCGGTGCGGCTTCTACTGTCCTTTTCTATCACTCGTTTTCTTTTTTCTGCTACTCCACAGGTGAGTGAAATCAGTTGACACTTGTCTTTGTCTGCGTGGCTTATTTCGCGGAGCATGATACCCTCTACCTCTCTCCATGTTGTTGCACATGGTAGGATTGGTTTCTGCATATGGCAGAATAATATTCCACTTTTCATCCTCTGATAGACACTTACCTTGTCTGTTGTTGTGGACAGTGCTGTGATAATTATACGGGTGCACAGGTCTTTTTTAAACTGGGCTGCTGTATTCTAGTGTTTATTTCTGTATGTCCGGATGTTTGAATATATTTAGTTAGTTCATTACTCCCTTGCATATCTGTTATTTATTTATTTATTCATCATTAGTCTTCATCTACGTGAGTCTCATGTAGTTTAGTAAACTGCCCCCCACAATGAGATGCCCCCAGATACCTCATTGCAGTCACTGTCCATGAGCATATTAAGATGCTGTAGAATCCCTTGTTGTCTTCTCTGTGTCGTACGTCCCTCCCCGTGCCCACCCTTCTGCTTTATGCATGCCAAAGGTAATGTGCACATTCGCCCCCGCTCCGCCTGACATTTTCCTCCGTTCCCACCTGTCCACCTCCATCCCTTTCCCTTCGGTAACTGTTAGTCCACTCTTGTGGTGCCGTTTTTCTTCTTCGGCTGTCTCTTGGTTCCCCTCCTGCACAGGCGAGTGATATCATTTGATACTTGTGTTTCTCCACCTGCCTGCCTTATTACACTGAGTATGATGCCC
Organism: Manis pentadactyla; assembly: GCF_030020395.1. Classification (NCBI taxonomy): domain Eukaryota; kingdom Metazoa; phylum Chordata; class Mammalia; order Pholidota; family Manidae; genus Manis; species Manis pentadactyla. Next base: position 84,474,906 of record NC_080024.1, read on the forward strand.
TCTCACACCATCCGTGTTTCTGCAAATGGTGGGATTTGTTTTCCTATGACTGAATAATATTCCATTGTTCACCTACTGATGGACACTGAGCTTGACTATTGAGAATAGTGCTGTGGTCATCATAGGGATGCACGTGTCGCTTTTGAACTGGGGGCGGCAATGTCTCATTCATTCATTCATCTGTTTATTCATTTATTTTTTTATCATGAATCTACAATTATGTGGATAACATCATGTTTATTACACTCCCCCCATCACCAACATAGGAATGGTTAAGGGACTAAGAAGGCTGGTTGTGAAGGACGGTTGCAGGCTGGTAAGGGGGCATTACGATTAGCTCACATAATGTGGGGGGGAATTCTATAGGGAAGGCAGTATAGTTCAGAGAATTCAAGCAGTGATTCTGTAGGATGTTACTATGCTGGTGAACAGTGAGTGTAATGGGGTCTGGGGGGCGACTTGATGATCTGGGCAGTCTAGTAACCTTGATGTTCCTTATGTAATTGTAGATTGGTTATTGTGAATAGTGCTGCCATAAATTTAGGGGTGCAGATGTCTTTCTAGAACTGGGCTGCTGCGTTCTTTATGTATGTATGTTTGTATGTATGTATGTGTGTATGTATGTATTCATCCATCCATGCATCCATTCATTCATTCATTCATTTATTATCTGTCTACCTATCTATCCATGGATGTTTCTGTCATTAATGCCCATTAGAGGAGTTCCATTATGTTTACAAGACTCCCCCCATCACGCACGTGCCCCCAGATACCCCATTGCAGTCACTGTCCATGAGCATAGTAAGATAACTGTAGAATCCCTACTTGTCTTTTCTGTGTTTTTCCGCCCTGTCTGTGACACCCCTCCCACATTATATATTCTTCTTCTAATGTGTCCTTACTTCGCCCCTCCCTAATCCCTCCATTCCCACCCATACACCTCAGTCTCTTTCCCTCTGTTAACTTTTAGTCCATTCTTGGGTTTTCTGAGACTGCTGCTGTTTCCTTCTTCAGTTTTTTGTTTGTTCTGATACTGTAGTGATGAGTGATATCATTATACATATATAGATATTTATATATATATATATATGTATGTATGTAGGTAAGTAACTCTAATGTTTGCTAAGATGATGCAGCTTCGCACGGCTGGGCACTGCCCCCCCCTCCCCGTGGGTGGAGTTTGTAAGCGCAGCACTGTAGCCTGGAGATTCCACGATGTCACAGTGGTGCCTCTGTCCTAGAGACATAATGTGTATGCTGAGAGGAGCAGGTGTGATTCCGGTGAGGTGGACACTGACCAACTTGACAGCATCAGGCTAAATGGAATCCAGAGCCAAGGTACTGTGTGTTCCTTTTCATTTTGTTGTCCCTGCTTCAAAGTTACATGAACAACATTATGGTTCCTAGGCTACCCCCACTGGCAAGTCCCCACCACGTACCCGTAAGAGTCGCTGTCCAACAGCCCACGAATATGCTGTAGAAGTGCTGCTGATCATCGCTATGTTATACGGTCCTACGTAAGCTTGCCGCCGGGCCACACCCTGTGTGCCACTCATAGTGCCCCATTTTCCCTCTCTCCCTTCCCTCCTAACCCATCCTCTTCAGTCCCATTCCCTTTGGTAACTGTGAGTCCATTCTTTGGTTCGGTGCGGCTTCTACTGTGCTTTTCTATCACTCGTTTTCTTTTTTCTGCTACTCCACAGGTGAGTGAAATCAGTTGACACTTGTCTTTGTCTGCGTGGCTTATTTCGCGGAGCATGATACCCTCTACCTCTCTCCATGTTGTTGCACATGGTAGGATTGGTTTCTGCATATGGCAGAATAATATTCCACTTTTCATCCTCTGATAGACACTTACCTTGTCTGTTGTTGTGGACAGTGCTGTGATAATTATACGGGTGCACAGGTCTTTTTTAAACTGGGCTGCTGTATTCTAGTGTTTATTTCTGTATGTCCGGATGTTTGAATATATTTAGTTAGTTCATTACTCCCTTGCATATCTGTTATTTATTTATTTATTCATCATTTGTCTTCATCTACGTGAGTCTTATGTAGTTTAGTAAACTGCCCCCCACAATGAGATGCCCCCAGATACCTCATTGCAGTCACTGTCCATGAGCATATTAAGATGCTGTAGAATCCCTTGTTGTCTTCTCTGTGTCGTACGTCCCTCCCCGTGCCCACCCTTCTGCTTTATGCATGCCAAAGGTAATGTGCACATTCGCCCCCGCTCCGCCTGACATTTTCCTCCGTTCCCACCTGTCCACCTCCATCCCTTTCCCTTCGGTAACTGTTAGTCCACTCTTGCGGTGCCGTTTTTCTTCTTCGGCTGTCTCTTGGTTCCCCTCCTGCACAGGCGAGTGATATCATTTGATACTTGTGTTTCTCCACCTGCCTGCCTTATTACACTGAGTATGATGCCGTCTCACACCATCCGTGTTTCTGCAAATGGTGGGATTTGTTTTCCTATGACTGAATAATATTCCATTGTTCACCTACTGATGGACACTGAGCTTGGCTATTGAGAATAGTGCTGTGGTCATCATAGGGATGCACGTGTCGCTTTTGAACTGGGGGCGGCAATGTCTCATTCATTCATTCATCTGTTTATTCATTTATTTTTTTATCATGAATCTACAATTATGTGGATAACATCATGTTTATTACACTGCCCCCATCACCAACGTAGGAATGGTTAAGGGACTAAGAAGGCTTGTTGTGAAGGACGGTTGCAGGCTGGTAAGGGGGCATTACGATTAGCTCACATAATGTGGGGGGGAATTCTATAGGGAAGGCAGTATAGTTCAGAGAATTCAAGCAGTGATTCTGTAGGATCTTACTATGCTGGTGAACAGTGAGTGTAATGGGGTCTGGGGGGCGACTTGATGATCTGGGCAGTCTAGTAACCTTGATGTTCCTTATGTAATTGTAGATTGGTTATTGTGAATAGTGCTGCCCTAAATTTAGGGGTGCAGATGTCTTTCTAGAACTGGGCTGCTGCGTTCTTTATGTATGTATGTTTGTATGTATGTATGTGTGTATGTATGTATTCATCCATCCATGCATCCATTCATTCATTCATTCATTTATTATCTGTCTACCTATCTATCCATGGATGTTTCTGTCATTAATGCCCATTAGAGGAGTTCCATTATGTTTACAAGACTCCCCCCATCACGCACGTGCCCCCAGATACCCCATTGCAGTCACTGTCCATGAGCATAGTAAGATAACTGTAGAATCCCTACTTGTCTTTTCTGTGTTTTTCCGCCCTGTCTGTGACACCCCTCCCACATTATATATTCTTCTTCTAATGTGTCCTTACTTCGCCCCTCCCTAATCCCTCCATTCCCACCCATACACCTCAGTCTCTTTCCCTCTGTTAACTTTTAGTCCATTCTTGGGTTTTCTGAGACTGCTGCTGTTTCCTTCTTCAGTTTTTTGTTTGTTCTGATACTGTAGTGATGAGTGATATCATTATACATATATAGATATTTATATATATATATATGTATGTATGTAGGTAAGTAACTCTAATGTTTGCTAAGATGATGCAGCTTCGCACGGCTGGGCACTGCCCCCCCCTCCCCGTGGGTAGAGTTTGTAAGCGCAGCACTGTAGCCTGGAGATTCCACGATGTCACAGTGGTGCCTCTGTCCTACAGACATAATGTGTATGCTGAGAGGAGCAGGTGTGATTCCGGTGAGGTGGACACTGACCGACTTGACAGCATCAGGCTAAATGGAATCCAGAGCCAAGGTACTGTGTGTTCCTTTTCATTTTGTTGTCCCTGCTTCAAAGTTACATGAACAACATTATGGTTCCTAGGCTACCCCCACTGTCAAGTCCCCACCACGTACCCGTAAGAGTCGCTGTCCAACAGCCCAGGAATATGCTGTAGAAGTGGTGCTGATCATCGCTATGTTATACGGACCTACCTAAGCTTGCCGCTGGGCCACACCCTGTGTGCCACTCATAGTGCCCCATTTTCCCTCTCTCCCTTCCCTCCTAACCCATCCTCCTCAGTCCCATTCCCTTTGGTAACTGTGAGTCCATTCTTGGGTTCGGTGCGGCTTCTACTGTCCTTTTCTATCACTCCTTTTCTTTTTTCTGCTACTCCACAGGTGAGTGAAATCAGTTGACACTTGTCTTTGTGCGTGGCTTATTTCGCGGAGCATGATACCCTCTACCTCTCTCCATGTTGTTGCACATGGTAGGATTGGTTTCTGCATATGGCAGAATAATATTCCACTTTTCATCCTCTGATAGACACTTACCTTGTCTGTTGTTGTGGACAGTGCTGTGGTAATTATACGGGTGCACAGGTCTTTTTTAAACTGGGCTGCTGTATTCTAGTGTTTATTTCTGTATGTCCGGATGTTTGAATTTATTTAGTTAGTTCATTACTCCCTTGCATATCTGTTATTTATTTATTTATTTATCATTAGTCTTCATCTACGTGAGTCTCATGTAGTTTAGTAAACTGCCCCCCACAATGAGATGCCCCCAGATACCTCATTGCAGTCACTGTCCATGAGCATATTAAGATGCTGTAGAATCCCTTGTTGTCTTCTCTGTGTCGTACGTCCCTCCCCGTGCCCACCCTTCTGCTTTATGCATGCCAAAGGTAATGTGCACATTCGCCCCCGCTCCGCCTGACATTTTCCTCCATTCCCACCTGTCCACCTCCATCCCTTTCCCTTCGGTAACTGTTAGTCCACTCTTGTGGTGCCGTTTTTCTTCTTCGGCTGTCTCTTGGTTTCCCTCCTGCCCAGGCGAGTGATATCATTTGATACTTGTGTTTCTCCACCTGCCTGCCTTATTACACTGAGTATGATGCCCTCTCACACCATCCGTGTTTCTGCAAATGGTGGGATTTGTTTTCCTATGACTGAATAATATTCCATTGTTCACCTACTGATATACACTGAGCTTGGCTATTGAGAATAGTGCTGTGGTCATCATAGGGATGCACGTGTCGCTTTTGAACTGTGGGCGGCAATGTCTCATTCATTCATTCATCTGTTTATTCATTTATTTTTTTATCATGAATCTACAATTATGTGGATAACATCATGTTTATTACACTCCCCCCATCACCAACGTAGGAATGGTTAAGGGACTAAGAAGGCTGGTTGTGAAGGACGGTTGCAGGCTGGTAAGGGGGCATTACGATTAGCTCACATAATGTGGGAGGGAATTCTATAGGGAAGGCAGTATAGTTCAGAGAATTCAAGCAGTGATTCTGTAGGATCTTACTATGCTGGTGAACAGTGAGTGTAATGGGGTCTGGGGGGCGACTTGATGATCTGGGCAGTCTAGTAACCTTGATGTTCCTTATGTAATTGTAGATTGGTTATTGTGAATAGTGCTGCCATAAATTTAGGGGTGCAGATGTCTTTCTAGAACTGGTCTGCTGCGTTCTTTATGTATGTATGTTTGTATGTATGTATGTGTGTATGTATGTATTCATCCATCCATGCATCCATTCATTCATTCATTCATTTATTATCTGTCTACCTATCTATCCATGGATGTTTCTGTCATTAATGCCCATTAGAGGAGTTCCATTATGTTTACAAGACTCCCCCCATCACGCACGTGCCCCCAGATACCCCATTGCAGTCACTGTCCATGAGCATGGTAAGATACTGTAGAATCCCTACTTGTCTTTTCTGTGTTTTTCCGCCCTGTCTGTGACACCCCTCCCACATTATATATTCTTCTTCTAATGTGTCCTTACTTCGCCCCTCCCTAATCCCTCCATTCCCACCCATACACCTCAGTCTCTTTCCCTCTGTTAACTTTTAGTCCATTCTTGGGTTTTCTGAGACTGCTGCTGTTTCCTTCTTCAGTTTTTTGTTTGTTCTGATACTGTAGTGATGAGTGATATCATTATACATATATAGATATTTATATATATATATATATATGTATGTATTTAGGTAACTAACTCTAATGTTTGCTAAGATGATGCAGCTCCGCACGGCTGGGCACTGCCCCCCCCTCCCCGTGGGTGGAGTTTGTAAGCGCAGCACTGTTGCCTGGAGATTCCACGATGTCACAATGGTGCCTCTGTCCTAGAGACATAATGTGTATGCTGAGAGGAGCAGGTGTGATTCCGGTGAGGTGGACACTGACCAACTTGACAGCATCAGGCTAAATGGAATCCAGAGCCAAGGTACTGTGTGTTCCTTTTCATTTTGTTGTCACTGCTTCAAAGTTACATGAACAACATTATGGTTCCTAGGCTACCCCCACTGTCAAGTCCCCACCACGTACCCGTAAGAGTCGCTGTCCAACAGCCCAGGAATATGCTGTAGAAGTGGTGCTGATCATCGCTATGTTATACGGACCTACCTAAGCTTGCCGCCGGGCCACACCCTGTGTGCCACTCATAGTGCCCCATTTACCCTCTCTCCCTTCCCTCCTAACCCATCCTCCTAAGTCCCATTCCCTTTGGTAACTGTGAGTCCATTCTTGGGTTCGGTGCGGCGTCTACTGTCCTTTTCTATCACTCCTTTTCTTTTTTCTGCTACTCCACAGGTGAGTGAAATCAGTTGACACTTGTCTTTGTACGTGGCTTATTTCGCGGAGCATGATACCCTCTACCTCTCTCCATGTTGTTGCACATGGTAGGATTGGTTTCTGCATATGGCAGAATAATATTCCACTTTTCATCCTCTGATAGACACTTACCTTGTCTGTTGTTGTGGACAGTGCTGTGATAATTATACGGGTGCACAGGTCTTTTTTAAACTGGGCTGCTGTATTCTAGTGTTTATTTCTGTATGTCCGGATGTTTGAATTTATTTAGTTAGTTCATTACTCCCTTGCATATCTGTTATTTATTTATTTATTTATCATTAGTCTTCATCTACGTGAGTCTCATGTAGTTTAGTAAACTGCCCCCCACAATGAGATGCCCCCAGATACCTCATTGCAGTCACTGTCCATGAGCATATTAAGATGCTGTAGAATCCCTTGTTGTCTTCTCTGTGTCGTACGTCCCTCCCCGTGCCCACCCTTCTGCTTTATGCATGCCAAAGGTAATGTGCACATTCGCCCCCGCTCCGCCTGACATTTTCCTCCGTTCCCACCTGTCCACCTCCATCCCTTTCCCTTCGGTAACTGTTAGTCCACTCTTGCGGTGCCGTTTTTCTTCTTCGGCTGTCTCTTGGTTCCCCTCCTGCACAGGCGAGTGATATCATTTGATACTTGTGTTTCTCCACCTGCCTGCCTTATTACACTGAGTATGATGCCCTCTCACACCATCCGTGTTTCTGCAAATGGTGGGATTTGTTTTCCTATGACTGAATAATATTCCATTGTTCACCTACTGATGGACACTGAGCTTGGCTATTGAGAATAGTGCTGTGGTCATCATAGGGATGCACGTGTCGCTTTTGAACTGGGGGCGGCAATGTCTCATTCATTCATTCATCTGTTTATTCATTTATTTTTTTATCATGAATCTACAATTATGTGGATAACATCATGTTTATTACACTCCCCCTTCACCAACGTAGGAATGGTTAAGGGACTAAGAAGGCTGGTTGTGAAGGACGGTTGCAGGCTGGTAAGGGGGCATTACGATTAGCTCACATAATGTGGGGGGGAATTCTATAGGGAAGGCAGTATAGTTCAGAGAATTCAAGCAGTGATTCTGTAGGATGTTACTATGCTGGTGAACAGTGAGTGTAATGGGGTCTGGGGGGCGACTTGATGATCTGGGCAGTGTAGTAACCTTGATGTTCCTTATGTAATTGTAGATTGGTTATTGTGAATAGTGCTGCCATAAATTTAGGGGTGCAGATGTCTTTCTAGAACTGGGCTGCTGCGTTCTTTATGTATGTATGTTTGTATGTATGTATGTGTGTATGTATGTATTCATCCATCCATGCATCCATTCATTCATTCATTCATTTATTATCTGTCTACCTATCTATCCATGGATGTTTCTGTCATTAATGCCCATTAGAGGAGTTCCATTATGTTTACAAGACTCCCCCCATCACGCACGTGCCCCCAGATACCCCATTGCAGTCACTGTCCATGAGCATAGTAAGATAACTGTAGAATCCCTACTTGTCTTTTCTGTGTTTTTCCGCCCTGTCTGTGACACCCCTCCCACATTATATATTCTTCTTCTAATGTGTCCTTACTTCGCCCCTCCCTAATCCCTCCATTCCCACCCATACACCTCAGTCTCTTTCCCTCTGTTAACTTTTAGTCCATTCTTGGGTTTTCTGAGACTGCTGCTGTTTCCTTCTTCAGTTTTTTGTTTGTTCTGATACTGTAGTGATGAGTGATATCATTATACATATATAGATATTTATATATATATATATATGTATGTATGTAGGTAAGTAACTCTAATGTTTGCTAAGATGATGCAGCTTCGCACGGCTGGGCACTGCCCCCCCCTCCCCGTGGGTGGAGTTTGTAAGCGCAGCACTGTTGCCTGGAGATTCCACGATGTCACAGTGGTGCCTCTGTCCTAGAGACATAATGTGTATGCTGAGAGGAGCAGGTGTGATTCCGGTGAGGTGGACACTGACCATCTTGACAGCATCAGGCTAAATGGAATCCAGAGCCAAGGTACTGTGTGTTCCTTTTCATTTTGTTGTCCCTGCTTCAAAGTTACATGAACAACATTATGGTTCCTAGGCTACCCCCACAGGCAAGTCCCCACCACGTACCCGTAAGAGTCGCTGTCCAACAGCCCACGAATATGCTGTAGAAGTGCTGCTGATCATCGCTATGTTATACGGTCCTACGTAAGCTTGCCGCCGGGCCACACCCTGTGTGCCACTCATAGTGCCCCATTTTCCCTCTCTCCCTTCCCTCCTAACCCATCCTCTTCAGTCCCATTCCCTTTGGTAACTATGAGTCCATTCTTTGGTTCGGTGCGGCTTCTACTGTCCTTTTCTATCACTCGTTTTCTTTTTTCTGCTACTCCACAGGTGAGTGAAATCAGTTGACACTTGTCTTTGTCTGCGTGGCTTATTTCGCGGAGCATGATACCCTCTACCTCTCTCCATGTTGTTGCACATGGTAGGATTGGTTTCTGCATATGGCAGAATAATATTCCACTTTTCATCCTCTGATAGACACTTACCTTGTCTGTTGTTGTGGACAGTGCTGTGATAATTATACGGGTGCACAGGTCTTTTTTAAACTGGGCTGCTGTATTCTAGTGTTTATTTCTGTATGTCCGGATGTTTGAATATATTTAGTTAGTTCATTACTCCCTTGCATATCTGTTATTTATTTATTTATTCATCATTAGTCTTCATCTACGTGAGTCTCATGTAGTTTAGTAAACTGCCCCCCACAATGAGATGCCCCCAGATACCTCATTGCAGTCACTGTCCATGAGCATATTAAGATGCTGTAGAATCCCTTGTTGTCTTCTCTGTGTCGTACGTCCCTCCCCGTGCCCACCCTTCTGCTTTATGCATGCCAAAGGTAATGTGCACATTCGCCCCCGCTCCGCCTGACATTTTCCTCCGTTCCCACCTGTCCACCTCCATCCCTTTCCCTTCGGTAACTGTTAGTCCACTCTTGCGGTGCCGTTTTTCTTCTTCGGCTGTCTCTTGTTTCCCCTCCTGCACAGGCGAGTGATATCATTTGATACTTGTGTTTCTCCACCTGCCTGCCTTATTACACTGAGTATGATGCCCTCTCACACCATCCGTGTTTCTGCAAATGGTGGGATTTGTTTTCCTATGACTGAATAATATTCCATTGTTCACCTACTGATATACACTGAGCTTGGCTATTGAGAATAGTGCTGTGGTCATCATAGGGATGCACGTGTCGCTTTTGAACTGGGGGCGGCAATGTCTCATTCATTCATTCATCTGTTTATTCATTTATTATTTTATCATGAATCTACAATTATGTGGATAACATCATGTTTATTACACTCCCCCTTCACCAACGTAGGAATGGTTAAGGGACTAAGAAGGCTGGTTGTGAAGGACGGTTGCAGGCTGGTAAGGGGGCATTACGATTAGCTCACATAATGTGGGGGGGAATTCTATAGGGAAGGCAGTATAGTTCAGAGAATTCAAGCAGTGATTCTGTAGGATCTTACTATGCTGGTGAACAGTGAGTGTAATGGGGTCTGGGGGGCGACTTGATGATCTGGGCAGTCTAGTAACCTTGATGTTCCTTATGTAATTGTAGATTGGTTATTGTGAATAGTGCTGCCATAAATTTAGGGGTGCAGATGTCTTTCTAGAACTGGTCTGCTGCGTTCTTTATGTATGTATGTTTGTATGTATGCATGTGTGTATGTATGTATTCATCCATCCATGCATCCATTCATTCATTCATTCATTTATTATCTGTCTACCTATCTATCCATGGATGTTTCTGTCATTAATGCACAATTAGAGGAGTTCCATTATGTTTAATAGACTTCCCCCATCACGCACGTGCCCCCAGATACCCCATTGCAGTCACTGTCCATGAGCATAGTAAGATACTGTAGAATCCCTACTTGTCTTTTCTGTGTTTTTCCGCCCTGTCTGTGACACCCCTCCCACGTTATATATTCTTCTTCTAATGTGTCCTTACTTCGCCCCTCCCTAATCCCTCCATTCCCACCCATACACCTCAGTCTCTTTCCCTCTGTTAACTTTTAGTCCATTCTTGGGTTTTCTGAGACTGCTGCTGTTTCCTTCTTCAGTTTTTTGTTTGTTCTGATACTGTAGTGATGAGTGATATCATTATACATATATAGACATTTATATATATATATATATGTATGTATGTAGGTAAGTAACTCTAATGTTTGCTAAGATGATGCAGCTTCGCACGGCTGGGCACTGCCCCCCCCTCCCCGTGGGTGGAGTTTGTAAGCGCAGCACTGTTGCCTGGAGATTCCACGATGTCACAGTGGTGCCTCTGTCCTAGAGACATAATGTGTATGCTGAGAGGAGCAGGTGTGATTCCGGTGAGGTGGACACTGACCAACTTGACAGCATCAGGCTAAATGGAATCCAGAGCCAAGGTACTGTGTGTTCCTTTTCATTTTGTTGTCCCTGCTTCAAAGTTACATGAACAACATTATGGTTCCTAGGCTACCCCACTGGCAAGTCCCCACCACGTACCCGTAAGAGTCGCTGTCCAACAGCCCAGGAATATGCTGTAGAAGTGGTGCTGATCATCGCTATGTTATACGGTCCTACGTAAGCTTGCCGCCGGGCCACACCCTGTGTGCCACTCATAGTGCCCCATTTTCCCTCTCTCCCTTCCCTCCTAACCCATCCTCTTCAGTCCCATTCCCTTTGGTAACTGTGAGTCCATTCTTTGGTTCGGTGCGGCTTCTACTGTCCTTTTCTATCACTCGTTTTCTTTTTTCTGCTACTCCACAGGTGAGTGAAATCAGTTGACACTTGTCTTTGTCTGCGTGGCTTATTTCGCGGAGCATGATACCCTCTACCTCTCTCCATGTTGTTGCACATGGTAGGATTGGTTTCTGCATATGGCAGAATAATATTCCACTTTTCATCCTCTGATAGACACTTACCTTGTCTGTTGTTGTGGACAGTGCTGTGATAATTATACGGGTGCACAGGTCTTTTTTAAACTGGGCTGCTGTATTCTAGTGTTTATTTCTGTATGTCCGGATGTTTGAATTTATTTAGTTAGTTCATTACTCCCTTGCATATCTGTTATTTATTTATTTATTTATCATTAGTCTTCATCTACGTGAGTCTCATGTAGTTTAGTAAACTGCCCCCCACAATGAGATGCCCCCAGATACCTCATTGCAGTCACTGTCCATGAGCATATTAAGATGCTGTACAATCCCTTGTTGTCTTCTCTGTGTCGTACGTCCCTCCCCGTGCCCACCCTTCTGCTTTATGCATGCCAAAGGTAATGTGCACATTCGCCCCCGCTCCGCCTGACATTTTCCTCCGTTCCCACCTGTCCACCTCCATCCCTTTCCCTTCGGTAACTGTTAGTCCACTCTTGCGGTGCCGTTTTTCTTCTTCGGCTGTCTCTTGTTTCCCCTCCTGCACAGGCAAGTGATATCATTTGATACTTGTGTTTCTCCACCTGCCTGCCTTATTACACTGAGTATGATGCCCTCTCACAGCATCCGTGTTTCTGCCAATGGTGGGATTTGTTTTCCTATGACTGAATAATATTCCATTGTTCATCTACTGATGGACACTGAGCTTGGCTATTGAGAATAGTGCTGTGGTCATCATAGGGATGCACGTGTCGCTTTTAAACTGGGGGCGGCAATGTCTCATTCATTCATTCATCTGTTTATTCATTTATTTTTTTATCATGAATCTACAATTATGTGGATAACATCATGTTTATTACACTCCCCCCATCACCAACGTAGGAATGGTTAAGGGACTAAGAAGGCTGGTTGTGAAGGACGGTTGCAGGCTGGTAAGGGGGCATTACGATTAGCTCACATAATGTGGGAGGGAATTCTATAGGGAAGGCAGTATAGTTCAGAGAATTCAAGCAGTGATTCTGTAGGATCTTACTATGCTGGTGAACAGTGAGTGTAATGGGGTCTGGGGGGCGACTTGATGATCTGGGCAGTCTAGTAACCTTGATGTTCCTTATGTAATTGTAGATTGGTTATTGTGAATAGTGCTGCCATAAATTTAGGAGTGCAGATGTCTTTCTAGAACTGGGCTGCTGCGTTCTTTATGTATGTATGTTTGTATGTATGTATGTGTGTATGTATGTATTCATCCATCCATGCATCCATTAATTCATTCATTCATTTATTATCTGTCTACCTATCTATCCATGGATGTTTCTGTCATTAATGCCCATTAGAGGAGTTCCATTATGTTTACAAGACTCCCCCCATCACGCACGTGCCCCCAGATACCCCATTGCAGTCACTGTCCATGAGCATAGTAAGATAACTGTAGAATCCCTACTTGTCTTTCTGTGTTTTTCCGCCCTGTCTGTGACACCCCTCCCACGTTATATATTCTTCTTCTAATGTGTCCTTACTTCGCCCCTCCCTAATCCCTCCATTCCCACCCATACACCTCAGTCTCTTTCCCTCTGTTAACTTTTAGTCCATTCTTGGGTTTTCTGAGACTGCTGCTGTTTCCTTCTTCAGTTTTTTGTTTGTTCTGATACTGTAGTGATGAGTGATATCATTATACATATATAGATATTTATATATATATATATATGTATGTATGTAGGTAAGTAACTCTAATGTTTGCTAAGATGATGCAGCTTCGCACGGCTGGGCACTGCCCCCCCCTCCCCGTGGGTGGAGTTTGTAAGCGCAGCACTGTTGCCTGGAGATTCCACGATGTCACAGTGGTGCCTCTGTCCTAGAGACATAATGTGTATGCTGAGAGGAGCAGGTGTGATTCCGGTGAGGTGGACACTGACCAACTTGACAGCATCAGGCTAAATGGAATCCAGAGCCAAGGTACTGTGTGTCCTTTTCATTTTGTTGTCCCTGCTTCAAAGTTACATGAACAACATTATGGTTCCTAGGCTACCCCCTAGGCTACCCCCACTGTCAAGTCCCCACCACGTACCCGTAAGAGTCGCTGTCCAACAGCCCAGGAATATGCTGTAGAAGTGGTGCTGATCATCGCTATGTTATACGGACCTACCTAAGCTTGCCGCTGGGCCACACCCTGTGTGCCACTCATAGTGCCCCATTTTCCCTCTCTCCCTTCCCTCCTAACCCATCCTCCTCAGTCCCATTCCCTTTGGTAACTGTGAGTCCATTCTTGGGTTCGGTGCGGCGTCTACTGTCCTTTTCTATCACTCCTTTTCTTTTTTCTGCTACTCCACAGGTGAGTGAAATCAGTTGACACTTGTCTTTGTGCGTGGCTTATTTCGCGGAGCATGATACCCTCTACCTCTCTCCATGTTGTTGCACATGGTAGGATTGGTTTCTGCATATGGCAGAATAATATTCCACTTTTCATCCTCTGATAGACACTTACCTTGTCTGTTGTTGTGGACAGTGCTGTGATAATTATACGGGTGCACAGGTCTTTTTTAAACTGGGCTGCTGTATTCTAGTGTTTATTTCTGTATGTCCGGATGTTTGAATTTATTTAGTTAGTTCATTACTCCCTTGCATATCTGTTATTTATTTATTTATTTATCATTAGTCTTCATCTACGTGAGTCTCATGTAGTTTAGTAAACTGCCCCCCACAATGAGATGCCCCCAGATACCTCATTGCAGTCACTGTCCATGAGCATATTAAGATGCTGTAGAATCCCTTGTTGTCTTCTCTGTGTCGTACGTCCCTCCCCGTGCCCACCCTTCTGCTTTATGCATGCCAAAGGTAATGTGCACATTCGCCCCCGCTCCGCCTGACATTTTCCTCCGTTCCCACCTGTCCACCTCCATCCCTTTCCCTTTGGTAACTGTTAGTCCACTCTTGTGGTGCCGTTTTTCTTCTTCGGCTGTCTCTTGGTTTCCCTCCTGCACAGGCGAGTGATATCATTTGATACTTGTGTTTCTCCACCTGCCTGCCTTATTACACTGAGTATGATGCCGTCTCACAGCATCCGTGTTTCTGCCAATGGTGGGATTTGTTTTCCTATGACTGAATAATATTCCATTGTTCATCTACTGATGGACACTGAGCTTGGCTATTGAGAATAGTGCTGTGGTCATCATAGGGATGCACGTGTCGCTTTTAAACTGGGGGCGGCAATGTCTCATTCATTCATTCATCTGTTTATTCATTTATTTTTTTATCATGAATCTACAATTATGTGGATAACATCATGTTTATTACACTCCCCCCATCACCAACGTAGGAATGGTTAAGGGACTAAGAAGGCTGGTTGTGAAGGACGGTTGCAGGCTGGTAAGGGGGCATTACGATTAGCTCACATAATGTGGGGGGGAATTCTATAGGGAAGGCAGTATAGTTCAGAGAATTCAAGCAGTGATTCTGTAGGATCTTACTATGCTGGTGAACAGTGAGTGTAATGGGGTCTGGGGGGCGACTTGATGATCTGGGCAGTCTAGTAACCTTGATGTTCCTTATGTAATTGTAGATTGGTTATTGTGAATAGTGCTGCCATAAATTTAGGGGTGCAGATGTCTTTCTAGAACTGGGCTGCTGCGTTCTTTATGTATGTATGTTTGTATGTATGTATGTGTGTATGTATGTATTCATCCATCCATGCATCCATTCATTCATTCATTCATTTATTATCTGTCTACCTATCTATCCATGGATGTTTCTGTCATTAATGCCCATTAGAGGAGTTCCATTATGTTTACAAGACTCCCCCCATCACGCACGTGCCCCCAGATACCCCATTGCAGTCACTGTCCATGAGCATAGTAAGATAACTGTAGAATCCCTACTTGTCTTTTCTGTGTTTTTCCGCCCTGTCTGTGACACCCCTCCCACGTTATATATTCTTCTTCTAATGTGTCCTTACTTCGCCCCTCCCTAATCCCTCCATTCCCACCCATACACCTCAGTCTCTTTCCCTCTGTTAACTTTTAGTCCATTCTTGGGTTTTCTGAGACTGCTGCTGTTTCCTTCTTCAGTTTTTTGTTTGTTCTGATACTGTAGTGATGAGTGATATCATTATACATATATAGATATTTATATATATATATATATGTATGTATGTAGGTAAGTAACTCTAATGTTTGCTAAGATGATGCAGCTTCGCACGGCTGGGCACTGCCCCCCCCTCCCCGTGGGTGGAGTTTGTAAGCGCAGCACTGTTGCCTGGAGATTCCACGATGTCACAGTGGTGCCTCTGTCCTAGAGACATAATGTGTATGCTGAGAGGAGCAGGTGTGATTCGGGTGAGGTGGACACTGACCAACTTGACAGCATCAGGCTAAATGGAATCCAGAGCCAAGGTACTGTGTGTTCCTTTTCATTTTGTTGTACCTGCTTCAAAGTTACATGAACAACATTATGGTTCCTAGGCTACCCCCACTGTCAAGTCCCCACCACGTACCCGTAAGAGTCGCTGTCCAACAGCCCACGAATATGCTGTAGAAGTGGTGCTGATCATCGCTATGTTATACGGACCTACCTAAGATTGCCGCTGGGCCACACCCTGTGTGCCACTCATAGTGCCCCATTTTCCCTCTCTCCCTTCCCTCCTAACCCATCCTCCTCTGTCCCATTCCCTTTGGTAACTGTGAGTCCATTCTTGGGTTCGGTGCGGCGTCTACTGTCCTTTTCTATCACTCCTTTTCTTTTTTCTGCTACTCCACAGGTGAGTGAAATCAGTTGACACTTGTCTTTGTGCGTGGCTTATTTCGCGGAGCATGATACCCTCTACCTCTCTCCATGTTGTTGCACATGGTAGGATTGGTTTCTGCATATGGCAGAATAATATTCCACTTTTCATCCTCTGATAGACACTTACCTTGTCTGTTGTTGTGGACAGTGCTGTGATAATTATACGGGTGCACAGGTCTTTTTTAAACTGGGCTGCTGTATTCTAGTGTTTATTTCTGTATGTCCGGATGTTTGAATTTATTTAGTTAGTTCATTACTCCCTTGCATATCTGTTATTTATTTATTTATTTATCATTAGTCTTCATCTACGTGAGTCTCATGTAGTTTAGTAAACTGCCCCCCACAATGAGATGCCCCCAGATACCTCATTGCAGTCACTGTCCATGAGCATATTAAGATGCTGTAGAATCCCTTGTTGTCTTCTCTGTGTCGTACGTCCCTCCCCGTGCCCACCCTTCTGCTTTATGCATGCCAAAGGTAATGTGCACATTCGCCCCCGCTCCGCCTGACATTTTCCTCCGTTCCCACCTGTCCACCTCCATCCCTTTCCCTTCGGTAACTGTTAGTCCACTCTTGTGGTGCCGTTTTTCTTCTTCGGCTGTCTCTTGGTTTCCCTCCTGCACAGGCGAGTGATATCATTTGATACTTGTGTTTCTCCACCTGCCTGCCTTATTACACTGAGTATGATGCCGTCTCACAGCATCCGTGTTTCTGCCAATGGTGGGATTTGTTTTCCTATGACTGAATAATATTCCATTGTTCATCTACTGATGGACACTGAGCTTGGCTATTGAGAATAGTGCTGTGGTCATCATAGGGATGCACGTGTCGCTTTTAAACTGGGGGCGGCAATGTCTCATTCATTCATTCATCTGTTTATTCATTTATTTTTTTATCATGAATCTACAATTATGTGGATAACATCATGTTTATTACACTCCCCCCATCACCAACGTAGGAATGGTTAAGGGACTAAGAAGGCTGGTTGTGAAGGACGGTTGCAGGCTGGTAAGGGGGCATTACGATTAGCTCACATAATGTGGGAGGGAATTCTATAGGGAAGGCAGTATAGTTCAGAGAATTCAAGCAGTGATTCTGTAGGATCTTACTATGCTGGTGAACAGTGAGTGTAATGGGGTCTGGGGGGCGACTTGATGATCTGGGCAGTCTAGTAACCTTGATGTTCCTTATGTAATTGTAGATTGGTTATTGTGAATAGTGCTGCCATAAATTTAGGGGTGCAGATGTCTTTCTAGAACTGGGCTGCTGCGTTCTTTATGTATGTATGTTTGTATGTATGTATGTGTGTATGTATGTATTCATCCATCCATGCATCCATTCATTCATTCATTCATTTATTATCTGTCTACCTATCTATCCATGGATGTTTCTGTCATTAATGCCCATTAGAGGAGTTCCATTATGTTTACAAGACTCCCCCCATCACGCACGTGCCCCCAGATACCCCATTGCAGTCACTGTCCATGAGCATAGTAAGATAACTGTAGAATCCCTACTTGTCTTTTCTGTGTTTTTCCGCCCTGTCTGTGACACCCCTCCCACGTTATATATTCTTCTTCTAATGTGTCCTTACTTCGCCCCTCCCTAATCCCTCCATTCCCACCCATACACCTCAGTCTCTTTCCCTCTGTTAACTTTTAGTCCATTCTTGGGTTTTCTGAGACTGCTGCTGTTTCCTTCTTCAGTTTTTTGTTTGTTCTGATACTGTAGTGATGAGTGATATCATTATACATATATAGATATTTATATATATATATATATGTATGTATGTAGGTAAGTAACTCTAATGTTTGCTAAGATGATGCAGCTTCGCACGGCTGGGCACTGCCCCCCCCTCCCCGTGGGTGGAGTTTGTAAGCGCAGCACTGTTGCCTGGAGATTCCACGATGTCACAGTGGTGCCTCTGTCCTAGAGACATAATGTGTATGCTGAGAGGAGCAGGTGTGATTCCGGTGAGGTGGACACTGACCAACTTGACAGCATCAGGCTAAATGGAATCCAGAGCCAAGGTACTGTGTGTTCCTTTTCATTTTGTTGTACCTGCTTCAAAGTTACATGAACAACATTATGGTTCCTAGGCTACCCCCACTGTCAAGTCCCCACCACGTACCCGTAAGAGTCGCTGTCCAACAGCCCAGGAATATGCTGTAGAAGTGGTGCTGATCATCGCTATGTTATACGGTCCTACGTAAGCTTGCCGCCGGGCCACACCCTGTGTGCCACTCATAGTGCCCCATTTTCCCTCTCTCCCTTCCCTCCTAACCCATCCTCCTCAGTCCCATTCCCTTTGGTAACTGTGAGTCCATTCTTGGGTTCGGTGCGGCGTCTACTGTCCTTTTCTATCACTCCTTTTCTTTTTTCTGCTACTCCACAGGTGAGTGAAATCAGTTGACACTTGTCTTTGTGCGTGGCTTATTTCGCGGAGCATGATACCCTCTACCTCTCTCCATGTTGTTGCACATGGTAGGATTGGTTTCTGCATATGGCAGAATAATATTCCACTTTTCATCCTCTGATAGACACTTACCTTGTCTGTTGTTGTGGACAGTGCTGTGATAATTATACGGGTGCACAGGTCTTTTTTAAACTGGGCTGCTGTATTCTAGTGTTTATTTCTGTATGTCCGGATGTTTGAATTTATTTAGTTAGTTCATTACTCCCTTGCATATCTGTTATTTATTTATTTATTTATCATTAGTCTTCATCTACGTGAGTCTCATGTAGTTTAGTAAACTGCCCTCCACAATGAGATGCCCCCAGATACCTCATTGCAGTCACTGTCCATGAGCATATTAAGATGCTGTAGAATCCCTTGTTGTCTTCTCTGTGTCGTACGTCCCACCCCGTGCCCACCCTTCTGCTTTATGCATGCCAAAGGTAATGTGCACATTCGCCCCCGCTCCGCCTGACATTTTCCTCCGTTCCCACCTGTCCACCTCCATCCCTTTCCCTTTGGTAACTGTTAGTCCACTCTTGTGGTGCCGTTTTTCTTCTTCGGCTGTCTCTTGGTTTCCCTCCTGCACAGGCGAGTGATATCATTTGATACTTGTGTTTCTCCACCTGCCTGCCTTATTACACTGAGTATGATGCCGTCTCACAGCATCCGTGTTTCTGCCAATGGTGGGATTTGTTTTCCTATGACTGAATAATATTCCATTGTTCATCTACTGATGGACACTGAGCTTGGCTATTGAGAATAGTGCTGTGGTCATCGTAGGGATGCACGTGTCGCTTTTAAACTGGGGGCGGCAATGTCTCATTCATTCATTCATCTGTTTATTCATTTATTTTTTTATCATGAATCTACAATTATGTGGATAACATCATGTTTATTACACTCCCCCCATCACCAACGTAGGAATGGTTAAGGGACTAAGAAGGCTGGTTGTGAAGGACGGTTGCAGGCTGGTAAGGGGGCATTACGATTAGCTCACATAATGTGGGAGGGAATTCTATAGGGAAGGCAGTATAGTTCAGAGAATTCAAGCAGTGATTCTGTAGGATCTTACTATGCTGGTGAACAGTGAGTGTAATGGGGTCTGGGGGGCGACTTGATGATCTGGGCAGTCTAGTAACCTTGATGTTCCTTATGTAATTGTAGATTGGTTATTGTGAATAGTGCTGCCATAAATTTAGGGGTGCAGATGTCTTTCTAGAACTGGGCTGCTGCGTTCTTTATGTATGTATGTTTGTATGTATGTATGTGTGTATGTATGTATTCATCCATCCATGCATCCATTAATTCATTCATTCATTTATTATCTGTCTACCTATCTATCCATGGATGTTTCTGTCATTAATGCCCATTAGAGGAGTTCCATTATGTTTACAAGACTCCCCCCATCACGCACGTGCCCCCAGATACCCCATTGCAGTCACTGTCCATGAGCATAGTAAGATAACTGTAGAATCCCTACTTGTCTTTTCTGTGTTTTTCCGCCCTGTCTGTGACACCCCTCCCACGTTATATATTCTTCTTCTAATGTGTCCTTACTTCGCCCCTCCCTAATCCCTCCATTCCCACCCATACACCTCAGTCTCTTTCCCTCTGTTAACTTTTAGTCCATTCTTGGGTTTTCTGAGACTGCTGCTGTTTCCTTCTTCAGTTTTTTGTTTGTTCTGATACTGTAGTGATGAGTGATATCATTATACATATATAGATATTTATATATATATATATATATGTATGTATGTAGGTAAGTAACTCTAATGTTTGCTAAGATGATGCAGCTTCGCACGGCTGGGCACTGCCCCCCCCTCCCCGTGGGTGGAGTTTGTAAGCGCAGCACTGTTGCCTGGAGATTCCACGATGTCACAGTGGTGCCTCTGTCCTAGAGACATAATGTGTATGCTGAGAGGAGCAGGTGTGATTCCGGTGAGGTGGACACTGACCAACTTGACAGCATCAGGCTAAATGGAATCCAGAGCCAAGGTACTGTGTGTTCCTTTTCATTTTGTTGTCCCTGCTTCAAAGTTACATGAACAACATTATGGTTCCTAGGCTACCCCCACAGGCAAGTCCCCACCACGTACCCGTAAGAGTCGCTGTCCAACAGCCCACGAATATGCTGTAGAAGTGCTGCTGATCATCGCTATGTTATACGGTCCTACGTAAGCTTGCCGCCGGGCCACACCCTGTGTGCCACTCATAGTGCCCCATTTTCCCTCTC
Organism: Manis pentadactyla; assembly: GCF_030020395.1. Taxonomy (NCBI): domain Eukaryota; kingdom Metazoa; phylum Chordata; class Mammalia; order Pholidota; family Manidae; genus Manis; species Manis pentadactyla. The sequence goes on from NC_080024.1 coordinate 84,495,864, forward strand.
TCCCTTCCCTCCTAACCCATCCTCTTCAGTCCCATTCCCTTTGGTAACTGTGAGTCCATTCTTTGGTTCGGTGCGGCTTCTACTGTCCTTTTCTATCACTCGTTTTCTTTTTTCTGCTACTCCACAGGTGAGTGAAATCAGTTGACACTTGTCTTTGTCTGCGTGGCTTATTTCGCGGAGCATGATACCCTCTACCTCTCTCCATGTTGTTGCACATGGTAGGATTGGTTTCTGCATATGGCAGAATAATATTCCACTTTTCATCCTCTGATAGACACTTACCTTGTCTGTTGTTGTGGACAGTGCTGTGATAATTATACGGGTGCACAGGTCTTTTTTAAACTGGGCTGCTGTATTCTAGTGTTTATTTCTGTATGTCCGGATGTTTGAATATATTTAGTTAGTTCATTACTCCCTTGCATATCTGTTATTTATTTATTTATTCATCATTAGTCTTCATCTACGTGAGTCTCATGTAGTTTAGTAAACTGCCCCCCACAATGAGATGCCCCCAGATACCTCATTGCAGTCACTGTCCATGAGCATATTAAGATGCTGTAGAATCCCTTGTTGTCTTCTCTGTGTCGTACGTCCCTCCCCGTGCCCACCCTTCTGCTTTATGCATGCCAAAGGTAATGTGCACATCGCCCCCGCTCCGCCTGACATTTTCCTCCGTTCCCACCTGTCCACCTCCATCCCTTTCCCTTCGGTAACTGTTAGTCCACTCTTGCGGTGCCGTTTTTCTTCTTCGGCTGTCTCTTGGTTCCCCTCCTGCACAGGCGAGTGATATCATTTGATACTTGTGTTTCTCCACCTGCCTGCCTTATTACACTGAGTATGATGCCCTCTCACAGCATCCGTGTTTCTGCAAATGGTGGGATTTGTTTTCCTATGACTGAATAATATTCCATTGTTCACCTACTGATGGACACTGAGCTTGGCTATTGAGAATAGTGCTGTGGTCATCATAGGGATGCACGTGTCGCTTTTGAACTGGGGGCGGCAATGTCTCATTCATTCATTCATCTGTTTATTCATTTATTTTTTTATCATGAATCTACAATTATGTGGATAACATCATGTTTATTACACTCCCCCCATCACCAACGTAGGAATGGTTAAGGGACTAAGAAGGCTGGTTGTGAAGGACGGTTGCAGGCTGGTAAGGGGGCATTACGATTAGCTCACATAATGTGGGGGGGAATTCTATAGGGAAGGCAGTATAGTTCAGAGAATTCAAGCAGTGATTCTGTAGGATCTTACTATGCTGGTGAACAGTGAGTGTAATGGGGTCTGGGGGGCGACTTGATGATCTGGGCAGTCTAGTAACCTTGATGTTCCTTATGTAATTGTAGATTGGTTATTGTGAATAGTGCTGCCATAAATTTAGGGGTGCAGATGTCTTTCTAGAACTGGGCTGCTGCGTTCTTTATGTATGTATGTTTGTATGTATGTATGTGTGTATGTATGTATTCATCCATCCATGCATCCATTCATTCATTCATTCATTTATTATCTGTCTACCTATCTATCCATGGATGTTTCTGTCATTAATGCCCATTAGAGGAGTTCCATTATGTTTACAAGACTCCCCCCATCACGCACGTGCCCCCAGATACCCCATTGCAGTCACTGTCCATGAGCATAGTAAGATAACTGTAGAATCCCTACTTGTCTTTTCTGTGTTTTTCCGCCCTGTCTGTGACACCCCTCCCACGTTATATATTCTTCTTCTAATGTGTCCTTACTTCGCCCCTCCCTAATCCCTCCATTCCCACCCATACACCTCAGTCTCTTTCCCTCTGTTAACTTTTAGTCCATTCTTGGGTTTTCTGAGACTGCTGCTGTTTCCTTCTTCAGTTTTTTGTTTGTTCTGATACTGTAGTGATGAGTGATATCATTATACATATATAGATATTTATATATATATATATATGTATGTATGTAGGTAAGTAACTCTAATGTTTGCTAAGATGATGCAGCTTCGCACGGCTGGGCACTGCCCCCCCCTCCCCGTGGGTGGAGTTTGTAAGCGCAGCACTGTTGCCTGGAGATTCCACGATGTCACAGTGGTGCCTCTGTCCTACAGACATAATGTGTATGCTGAGAGGAGCAGGTGTGATTCCGGTGAGGTGGACACTGACCAACTTGACAGCATCAGGCTAAATGGAATCCAGAGCCAAGGTACTGTGTGTTCCTTTTCATTTTGTTGTCCCTGCTTCAAAGTTACATGAACAACATTATGGTTCCTAGGCTACCCCCACAGGCAAGTCCCCACCACGTACCCGTAAGAGTCGCTGTCCAACAGCCCACGAATATGCTGTAGAAGTGCTGCTGATCATCGCTATGTTATACGGTCCTACGTAAGCTTGCCGCCGGGCCACACCCTGTGTGCCACTCATAGTGCCCCATTTTCCCTCTCTCCCTTCCCTCCTAACCCATCCTCTTCAGTCCCATTCCCTTTTGTAACTGTGAGTCCATTCTTTGGTTCGGTGCGGCTTCTACTGTCCTTTTCTATCACTCGTTTTCTTTTTTCTGCTACTCCACAGGTGAGTGAAATCAGTTGACACTTGTCTTTGTCTGCGTGGCTTATTTCGCGGAGCATGATACCCTCTACCTCTCTCCATGTTGTTGCACATGGTAGGATTGGTTTCTGCATATGGCAGAATAATATTCCACTTTTCATCCTCTGATAGACACTTACCTTGTCTGTTGTTGTGGACAGTGCTGTGATAATTATACGGGTGCACAGGTCTTTTTTAAACTGGGCTGCTGTATTCTAGTGTTTATTTCTGTATGTCCGGATGTTTGAATATATTTAGTTAGTTCATTACTCCCTTGCATATCTGTTATTTATTTATTTATTCATCATTAGTCTTCATCTACGTGAGTCTCATGTAGTTTAGTAAACTGCCCCCCACAATGAGATGCCCCCAGATACCTCATTGCAGTCACTGTCCATGAGCATATTAAGATGCTGTAGAATCCCTTGTTGTCTTCTCTGTGTCGTACGTCCCTCCCCGTGCCCACCCTTCTGCTTTATGCATGCCAAAGGTAATGTGCACATCGCCCCCGCTCCGCCTGACATTTTCCTCCGTTCCCACCTGTCCACCTCCATCCCTTTCCCTTCGGTAACTGTTAGTCCACTCTTGCGGTGCCGTTTTTCTTCTTCGGCTGTCTCTTGGTTCCCCTCCTGCACAGGCGAGTGATATCATTTGATACTTGTGTTTCTCCACCTGCCTGCCTTATTACACTGAGTATGATGCCCTCTCACAGCATCCGTGTTTCTGCAAATGGTGGGATTTGTTTTCCTATGACTGAATAATATTCCATTGTTCACCTACTGATGGACACTGAGCTTGGCTATTGAGAATAGTGCTGTGGTCATCATAGGGATGCACGTGTCGCTTTTGAACTGGGGGCGGCAATGTCTCATTCATTCATTCATCTGTTTATTCATTTATTTTTTTATCATGAATCTACAATTATGTGGATAACATCATGTTTATTACACTCCCCCTTCACCAACGTAGGAATGGTTAAGGGACTAAGAAGGCTGGTTGTGAAGGACGGTTGCAGGCTGGTAAGGGGGCATTACGATTAGCTCACATAATGTGGGGGGGAATTCTATAGGGAAGGCAGTATAGTTCAGAGAATTCAAGCAGTGATTCTGTAGGATCTTACTATGCTGGTGAACAGTGAGTGTAATGGGGTCTGGGGGGCGACTTGATGATCTGGGCAGTCTAGTAACCTTGATGTTCCTTATGTAATTGTAGATTGGTTATTGTGAATAGTGCTGCCATAAATTTAGGGGTGCAGATGTCTTTCTAGAACTGGTCTGCTGCGTTCTTTATGTATGTATGTTTGTATGTATGCATGTGTGTATGTATGTATTCATCCATCCATGCATCCATTCATTCATTCATTCATTTATTATCTGTCTACCTATCTATCCATGGATGTTTCTGTCATTAATGCACAATTAGAGGAGTTCCATTATGTTTAATAGACTTCCCCCATCACGCACGTGCCCCCAGATACGCCATTGCAGTCACTGTCCATGAGCATAGTAAGATACTGTAGAATCCCTACTTGTCTTTTCTGTGTTTTTCCGCCCTGTCTGTGACACCCCTCCCACATTATATATTCTTCTTCTAATGTGTCCTTACTTCGCCCCTCCCTAATCCCTCCATTCCCACCCATACACCTCAGTCTCTTTCCCTCTGTTAACTTTTAGTCCATTCTTGGGTTTTCTGAGACTGCTGCTGTTTCCTTCTTCAGTTTTTTGTTTGTTCTGATACTGTAGTGATGAGTGATATCATTATACATATATAGATATTTATATATATATATATATGTATGTAGGTAGGTAAGTAACTCTAATGTTTGCTAAGATGATGCAGCTTCGCACGGCTGGGCACTGCCCCCCCCTCCCCGTGGGTGGAGTTTGTAAGCGCAGCACTGTTGCCTGGAGATTCCACGATGTCACAGTGGTGCCTCTGTCCTAGAGACATAATGTGTATGCTGAGAGGAGCAGGTGTGATTCCGGTGAGGTGGACACTGACCAACTTGACAGCATCAGGCTAAATGGAATCCAGAGCCAAGGTACTGTGTGTTCCTTTTCATTTTGTTGTACCTGCTTCAAAGTTACATGAACAACATTATGGTTCCTAGGCTACCCCCACTGTCAAGTCCCCACCACGTACCCGTAAGAGTCGCTGTCCAACAGCCCAGGAATATGCTGTAGAAGTGGTGCTGATCATCGCTATGTTATACGGACCTACCTAAGCTTGCCGCTGGGCCACACCCTGTGTGCCACTCATAGTGCCCCATTTTCCCTCTCTCCCTTCCCTCCTAACCCATCCTCCTCAGTCCCATTCCCTTTGGTAACTGTGAGTCCATTCTTGGGTTCGGTGCGGCGTCTACTGTCCTTTTCTATCACTCCTTTTCTTTTTTCTGCTACTCCACAGGTGAGTGAAATCAGTTGACACTTGTCTTTGTGCGTGGCTTATTTCGCGGAGCATGATACCCTCTACCTCTCTCCATGTTGTTGCACATGGTAGGATTGGTTTCTGCATATGGCAGAATAATATTCCACTTTTCATCCTCTGATAGACACTTACCTTGTCTGTTGTTGTGGACAGTGCTGTGATAATTATACGGGTGCACAGGTCTTTTTTAAACTGGGCTGCTGTATTCTAGTGTTTATTTCTGTATGTCCGGATGTTTGAATTTATTTAGTTAGTTCATTACTCCCTTGCATATCTGTTATTTATTTATTTATTTATCATTAGTCTTCATCTACGTGAGTCTCATGTAGTTTAGTAAACTGCCCCCCACAATGAGATGCCCCCAGATACCTCATTGCAGTCACTGTCCATGAGCATATTAAGATGCTGTAGAATCCCTTGTTGTCTTCTCTGTGTCGTACGTCCCTCCCCGTGCCCACCCTTCTGCTTTATGCATGCCAAAGGTAATGTGCACATTCGCCCCCGCTCCGCCTGACATTTTCCTCCGTTCCCACCTGTCCACCTCCATCCCTTTCCCTTCGGTAACTGTTAGTCCACTCTTGTGGTGCCGTTTTTCTTCTTCGGCTGTCTCTTGGTTTCCCTCCTGCACAGGCGAGTGATATCATTTGATACTTGTGTTTCTCCACCTGCCTGCCTTATTACACTGAGTATGATGCCGTCTCACAGCATCCGTGTTTCTGCCAATGGTGGGATTTGTTTTCCTATGACTGAATAATATTCCATTGTTCATCTACTGATGGACACTGAGCTTGGCTATTGAGAATAGTGCTGTGGTCATCGTAGGGATGCACGTGTCGCTTTTAAACTGGGGGCGGCAATGTCTCATTCATTCATTCATCTGTTTATTCATTTATTTTTTTATCATGAATCTACAATTATGTGGATAACATCATGTTTATTACACTCCCCCCATCACCAACGTAGGAATGGTTAAGGGACTAAGAAGGCTGGTTGTGAAGGACGGTTGCAGGCTGGTAAGGGGGCATTACGATTAGCTCACATAATGTGGGAGGGAATTCTATAGGGAAGGCAGTATAGTTCAGAGAATTCAAGCAGTGATTCTGTAGGATCTTACTATGCTGGTGAACAGTGAGTGTAATGGGGTCTGGGGGGCGACTTGATGATCTGGGCAGTCTAGTAACCTTGATGTTCCTTATGTAATTGTAGATTGGTTATTGTGAATAGTGCTGCCATAAATTTAGGGGTGCAGATGTCTTTCTAGAACTGGGCTGCTGCGTTCTTTATGTATGTATGTTTGTATGTATGTATGTGTGTATGTATGTATTCATCCATCCATGCATCCATTCATTCATTCATTCATTCATTTATTATCTGTCTACCTATCTATCCATGGATGTTTCTGTCATTAATGCCCATTAGAGGAGTTCCATTATGTTTACAAGACTCCCCCCATCACGCACGTGCCCCCAGATACCCCATTGCAGTCACTGTCCATGAGCATAGTAAGATAACTGTAGAATCCCTACTTGTCTTTTCTGTGTTTTTCCGCCCTGTCTGTGACACCCCTCCCACGTTATATATTCTTCTTCTAATGTGTCCTTACTTCGCCCCTCCCTAATCCCTCCATTCCCACCCATACACCTCAGTCTCTTTCCCTCTGTTAACTTTTAGTCCATTCTTGGGTTTTCTGAGACTGCTGCTGTTTCCTTCTTCAGTTTTTTGTTTGTTCTGATACTGTAGTGATGAGTGATATCATTATACATATATAGATATTTATATATTTATATATATGTATGTATGTAGGTAAGTAACTCTAATGTTTGCTAAGATGATGCAGCTTCGCACGGCTGGGCACTGCCCCCCCCTCCCCGTGGGTGGAGTTTGTAAGCGCAGCACTGTTGCCTGGAGATTCCACGATGTCACAGTGGTGCCTCTGTCCTAGAGACATAATGTGTATGCTGAGAGGAGCAGGTGTGATTCCGGTGAGGTGGACACTGACCAACTTGACAGCATCAGGCTAAATGGAATCCAGAGCCAAGGTACTGTGTGTTCCTTTTCATTTTGTTGTCCCTGCTTCAAAGTTACATGAACAACATTATGGTTCCTAGGCTACCCCCACAGGCAAGTCCCCACCACGTACCCGTAAGAGTCGCTGTCCAACAGCCCACGAATATGCTGTAGAAGTGCTGCTGATCATCGCTATGTTATACGGTCCTACGTAAGCTTGCCGCCGGGCCACACCCTGTGTGCCACTCATAGTGCCCCATTTTCCCTCTCTCCCTTCCCTCCTAACCCATCCTCTTCAGTCCCATTCCCTTTGGTAACTGTGAGTCCATTCTTTGGTTCGGTGCGGCTTCTACTGTCCTTTTCTATCACTCGTTTTCTTTTTTCTGCTACTCCACAGGTGAGTGAAATCAGTTGACACTTGTCTTTGTCTGCGTGGCTTATTTCGCGGAGCATGATACCCTCTACCTCTCTCCATGTTGTTGCACATGGTAGGATTGGTTTCTGCATATGGCAGAATAATATTCCACTTTTCATCCTCTGATAGACACTTACCTTGTCTGTTGTTGTGGACAGTGCTGTGATAATTATACGGGTGCACAGGTCTTTTTTAAACTGGGCTGCTGTATTCTAGTGTTTATTTCTGTATGTCCGGATGTTTGAATATATTTAGTTAGTTCATTACTCCCTTGCATATCTGTTATTTATTTATTTATTCATCATTAGTCTTCATCTACGTGAGTCTCATGTAGTTTAGTAAACTGCCCCCCACAATGAGATGCCCCCAGATACCTCATTGCAGTCACTGTCCATGAGCATATTAAGATGCTGTAGAATCCCTTGTTGTCTTCTCTGTGTCGTACGTCCCTCCCCGTGCCCACCCTTCTGCTTTATGCATGCCAAAGGTAATGTGCACATCGCCCCCGCTCCGCCTGACATTTTCCTCCGTTCCCACCTGTCCACCTCCATCCCTTTCCCTTCGGTAACTGTTAGTCCACTCTTGCGGTGCCGTTTTTCTTCTTCGGCTGTCTCTTGGTTCCCCTCCTGCACAGGCGAGTGATATCATTTGATACTTGTGTTTCTCCACCTGCCTGCCTTATTACACTGAGTATGATGCCCTCTCACAGCATCCGTGTTTCTGCAAATGGTGGGATTTGTTTTCCTATGACTGAATAATATTCCATTGTTCACCTACTGATGGACACTGAGCTTGGCTATTGAGAATAGTGCTGTGGTCATCATAGGGATGCACGTGTCGCTTTTGAACTGGGGGCGGCAATGTCTCATTCATTCATTCATCTGTTTATTCATTTATTTTTTTATCATGAATCTACAATTATGTGGATAACATCATGTTTATTACACTCCCCCTTCACCAACGTAGGAATGGTTAAGGGACTAAGAAGGCTGGTTGTGAAGGACGGTTGCAGGCTGGTAAGGGGGCATTACGATTAGCTCACATAATGTGGGGGGGAATTCTATAGGGAAGGCAGTATAGTTCAGAGAATTCAAGCAGTGATTCTGTAGGATCTTACTATGCTGGTGAACAGTGAGTGTAATGGGGTCTGGGGGGCGACTTGATGATCTGGGCAGTCTAGTAACCTTGATGTTCCTTATGTAATTGTAGATTGGTTATTGTGAATAGTGCTGCCATAAATTTAGGGGTGCAGATGTCTTTCTAGAACTGGTCTGCTGCGTTCTTTATGTATGTATGTTTGTATGTATGCATGTGTGTATGTATGTATTCATCCATCCATGCATCCATTCATTCATTCATTCATTTATTATCTGTCTACCTATCTATCCATGGATGTTTCTGTCATTAATGCACAATTAGAGGAGTTCCATTATGTTTAATAGACTTCCCCCATCACGCACGTGCCCCCAGATACGCCATTGCAGTCACTGTCCATGAGCATAGTAAGATACTGTAGAATCCCTACTTGTCTTTTCTGTGTTTTTCCGCCCTGTCTGTGACACCCCTCCCACATTATATATTCTTCTTCTAATGTGTCCTTACTTCGCCCCTCCCTAATCCCTCCATTCCCACCCATACACCTCAGTCTCTTTCCCTCTGTTAACTTTTAGTCCATTCTTGGGTTTTCTGAGACTGCTGCTGTTTCCTTCTTCAGTTTTTTGTTTGTTCTGATACTGTAGTGATGAGTGATATCATTATACATATATAGATATTTATATATATATATATATGTATGTAGGTAGGTAAGTAACTCTAATGTTTGCTAAGATGATGCAGCTTCGCACGGCTGGGCACTGCCCCCTCCTCCCCGTGGGTGGAGTTTGTAAGCGCAGCACTGTTGCCTGGAGATTCCACGATGTCACAGTGGTGCCTCTGTCCTAGAGACATAATGTGTATGCTGAGAGGAGCAGGTGTGATTCCGGTGAGGTGGACACTGACCAACTTGACAGCATCAGGCTAAATGGAATCCAGAGCCAAGGTACTGTGTGTTCCTTTTCATTTTGTTGTCCCTGCTTCAAAGTTACATGAACAACATTATGGTTCCTAGGCTACCCCCACTGTCAAGTCCCCACCACGTACCCGTAAGAGTCGCTGTCCAACAGCCCAGGAATATGCTGTAGAAGTGGTGCTGATCATCGCTATGTTATACGGACCTACCTAAGCTTGCCGCTGGGCCACACCCTGTGTGCCACTCATAGTGCCCCATTTTCCCTCTCTCCCTTCCCTCCTAACCCATCCTCCTCAGTCCCATTCCCTTTGGTAACTGTGAGTCCATTCTTGGGTTCGGTGCGGCGTCTACTGTCCTTTTCTATCACTCCTTTTCTTTTTTCTGCTACTCCACAGGTGAGTGAAATCAGTTGACACTTGTCTTTGTGCGTGGCTTATTTCGCGGAGCATGATACCCTCTACCTCTCTCCATGTTGTTGCACATGGTAGGATTGGTTTCTGCATATGGCAGAATAATATTCCACTTTTCATCCTCTGATAGACACTTACCTTGTCTGTTCTTGTGGACAGTGCTGTGATAATTATACGGGTGCACAGGTCTTTTTTAAACTGGGCTGCTGTATTCTAGTGTTTATTTCTGTATGTCCGGATGTTTGAATTTATTTAGTTAGTTCATTACTCCCTTGCATATCTGTTATTTATTTATTTATTTATCATTAGTCTTCATCTACGTGAGTCTCATGTAGTTTAGTAAACTGCCCCCCACAATGAGATGCCCCCAGATACCTCATTGCAGTCACTGTCCATGAGCATATTAAGATGCTGTAGAATCCCTTGTTGTCTTCTCTGTGTCGTACGTCCCTCCCCGTGCCCACCCTTCTGCTTTATGCATGCCAAAGGTAATGTGCACATTCGCCCCCGCTCCGCCTGACATTTTCCTCCGTTCCCACCTGTCCACCTCCATCCCTTTCCCTTCGGTAACTGTTAGTCCACTCTTGTGGTGCCGTTTTTCTTCTTCGGCTGTCTCTTGGTTTCCCTCCTGCACAGGCGAGTGATATCATTTGATACTTGTGTTTCTCCACCTGCCTGCCTTATTACACTGAGTATGATGCCCTCTCACAGCATCCGTGTTTCTGCCAATGGTGGGATTTGTTTTCCTATGACTGAATAATATTCCATTGTTCATCTACTGATGGACACTGAGCTTGGCTATTGAGAATAGTGCTGTGGTCATCATAGGGATGCACGTGTCGCTTTTAAACTGGGGGCGGCAATGTCTCATTCATTCATTCATCTGTTTATTCATTTATTTTTTTATCATGAATCTACAATTATGTGGATAACATCATGTTTATTACACTCCCCCCATCACCAACGTAGGAATGGTTAAGGGACTAAGAAGGCTGGTTGTGAAGGACGGTTGCAGGCTGGTAAGGGGGCATTACGATTAGCTCACATAATGTGGGAGGGAATTCTATAGGGAAGGCAGTATAGTTCAGAGAATTCAAGCAGTGATTCTGTAGGATCTTACTATGCTGGTGAACAGTGAGTGTAATGGGGTCTGGGGGGCGACTTGATGATCTGGGCAGTCTAGTAACCTTGATGTTCCTTATGTAATTGTAGATTGGTTATTGTGAATAGTGCTGCCATAAATTTAGGGGTGCAGATGTCTTTCTAGAACTGGGCTGCTGCGTTCTTTATGTATGTATGTTTGTATGTATGTATGTGTGTATGTATGTATTCATCCATCCATGCATCCATTCATTCATTCATTCATTTATTATCTGTCTACCTATCTATCCATGGATGTTTCTGTCATTAATGCCCATTAGAGGAGTTCCATTATGTTTACAAGACTCCCCCCATCACGCACGTGCCCACAGATACCCCATTGCAGTCACTGTCCATGAGCATAGTAAGATAACTGTAGAATCCCTACTTGTCTTTTCTGTGTTTTTCCGCCCTGTCTGTGACACCCCTCCCACGTTATATATTCTTCTTCTAATGTGTCCTTACTTCGCCCCTCCCTAATCCCTCCATTCCCACCCATACACCTCAGTCTCTTTCCCTCTGTTAACTTTTAGTCCATTCTTGGGTTTTCTGAGACTGCTGCTGTTTCCTTCTTCAGTTTTTTGTTTGTTCTGATACTGTAGTGATGAGTGATATCATTATACATATATAGATATTTATATATATATATATATATGTATGTATGTAGGTAAGTAACTCTAATGTTTGCTAAGATGATGCAGCTTCGCACGGCTGGGCACTGCCCCCCCCCCTCCCCGTTTGTGGAGTTTGTAAGCGCAGCACTGTTGCCTGGAGATTCCACGATGTCACAGTGGTGCCTCTGTCCTAGAGACATAATGTGTATGCTGAGAGGAGCAGGTGTGATTCCGGTGAGGTGGACACTGACCAACTTGACAGCATCAGGCTAAATGGAATCCAGAGCCAAGGTACTGTGTGTTCCTTTTCATTTTGTTGTCCCTGCTTCAAAGTTACATGAACAACATTATGGTTCCTAGGCTACCCCCACAGGCAAGTCCCCACCACGTACCCGTAAGAGTCGCTGTCCAACAGCCCAGGAATATGCTGTAGAAGTGGTGCTGATCATCGCTATGTTATACGGACCTACCTAAGCTTGCCGCTGGGCCACACCCTGTGTGCCACTCATAGTGCCCCATTTTCCCTCTCTCCCTTCCCTCCTAACCCATCCTCCTCAGTCCCATTCCCTTTGGTAACTGTGAGTCCATTCTTGGGTTCGGTGCGGCGTCTACTGTCCTTTTCTATCACTCCTTTTCTTTTTTCTGCTACTCCACAGGTGAGTGAAATCAGTTGACACTTGTCTTTGTGCGTGGCTTATTTCGCGGAGCATGATACCCTCTACCTCTCTCCATGTTGTTGCACATGGTAGGATTGGTTTCTGCATATGGCAGAATAGTATTCCACTTTTCATCCTCTGATAGACACTTACCTTGTCTGTTGTTGTGGACAGTGCTGTGATAATTATACGGGTGCACAGGTCTTTTTTAAACTGGGCTGCTGTATTCTAGTGTTTATTTCTGTATGTCCGGATGTTTGAATTTATTTAGTTAGTTCATTACTCCCTTGCATATCTGTTATTTATTTATTTATTTATCATTAGTCTTCATCTACGTGAGTCTCATGTAGTTTAGTAAACTGCCCCCCACAATGAGATGCCCCCAGATACCTCATTGCAGTCACTGTCCATGAGCATATTAAGATGCTGTAGAATCCCTTGTTGTCTTCTCTGTGTCGTACGTCCCTCCCCGTGCCCACCCTTCTGCTTTATGCATGCCAAAGGTAATGTGCACATTCGCCCCCGCTCCGCCTGACATTTTCCTCCGTTCCCACCTGTCCACCTCCATCCCTTTCCCTTCGGTAACTGTTAGTCCACTCTTGTGGTGCCGTTTTTCTTCTTCGGCTGTCTCTTGGTTTCCCTCCTGCACAGGCGAGTGATATCATTTGATACTTGTGTTTCTCCACCTGCCTGCCTTATTACACTGAGTATGATGCCGTCTCACAGCATCCGTGTTTCTGCCAATGGTGGGATTTGTTTTCCTATGACTGAATAATATTCCATTGTTCATCTACTGATGGACACTGAGCTTGGCTATTGAGAATAGTGCTGTGGTCATCATAGGGATGCACGTGTCGCTTTTAAACTGGGGGCGGCAATGTCTCATTCATTCATTCATCTGTTTATTCATTTATTTTTTTATCATGAATCTACAATTATGTGGATAACATCATGTTTATTACACTCCCCCCATCACCAACGTAGGAATGGTTACGGGACTAAGAAGGCTGGTTGTGAAGGATGGTTGCAGGCTGGTAAGGGGGCATTACGATTAGCTCACATAATGTGGGGGGGAATTCTATAGGGAAGGCAGTATAGTTCAGAGAATTCAAGCAGTGATTCTGTAGGATCTTACTATGCTGGTGAACAGTGAGTGTAATGGGGTCTGGGGGGCGACTTGATGATCTGGGCAGTCTAGTAACCTTGATGTTCCTTATGTAATTGTAGATTGGTTATTGTGAATAGTGCTGCCCTAAATTTAGGGGTGCAGATGTCTTTCTAGAACTGGGCTGCTGCGTTCTTTATGTATGTATGTTTGTATGTATGTATGTGTGTATGTATGTATTCATCCATCCATGCATCCATTCATTCATTCATTCATTTATTATCTGTCTACCTATCTATCCATGGATGTTTCTGTCATTAATGCCCATTAGAGGAGTTCCATTATGTTTACAAGACTCCCCCCATCACGCACGTGCCCCCAGATACCCCATTGCAGTCACTGTCCATGAGCATAGTAAGATAACTGTAGAATCCCTACTTGTCTTTTCTGTGTTTTTCCGCCCTGTCTGTGACACCCCTCCCACGTTATATATTCTTCTTCTAATGTGTCCTTACTTCGCCCCTCCCTAATCCCTCCATTCCCACCCATACACCTCAGTCTCTTTCCCTCTGTTAACTTTTAGTCCATTCTTGGGTTTTCTGAGACTGCTGCTGTTTCCTTCTTCAGTTTTTTGTTTGTTCTGATACTGTAGTGATGAGTGATATCATTATACATATATAGATATTTATATATATATATATATGTATGTATGTAGGTAAGTAACTCTAATGTTTGCTAAGATGATGCAGCTTCGCACGGCTGGGCACTGCCCCCCCCTCCCCGTGGGTGGAGTTTGTAAGCGCAGCACTGTTGCCTGGAGATTCCACGATGTCACAGTGGTGCCTCTGTCCTAGAGACATAATGTGTATGCTGAGAGGAGCAGGTGTGATTCCGGTGAGGTGGACACTGACCAACTTGACAGCATCAGGCTAAATGGAATCCAGAGCCAAGGTACTGTGTGTTCCTTTTCATTTTGTTGTCCCTGCTTCAAAGTTACATGAACAACATTATGGTTCCTAGGCTACCCCCACTGTCAAGTCCCCACCACGTACCCGTAAGAGTCGCTGTCCAACAGCCCAGGAATATGCTGTAGAAGTGGTGCTGATCATCGCTATGTTATACGGACCTACCTAAGCTTGCCGCTGGGCCACACCCTGTGTGCCACTCATAGTGCCCCATTTTCCCTCTCTCCCTTCCCTCCTAACCCATCCTCCTCAGTCCCATTCCCTTTGGTAACTGTGAGTCCATTCTTGGGTTCGGTGCAGCGTCTACTGTCCTTTTCTATCACTCCTTTTCTTTTTTCTGCTACTCCACAGGTGAGTGAAATCAGTTGACACTTGTCTTTGTGCGTGGCTTATTTCGCGGAGCATGATACCCTCTACCTCTCTCCATGTTGTTGCACATGGTAGGATTGGTTTCTGCATATGGCAGAATAATATTCCACTTTTCATCCTCTGATAGACACTTACCTTGTCTGTTGTTGTGGACAGTGCTGTGATAATTATACGGGTGCACAGGTCTTTTTTAAACTGGGCTGCTGTATTCTAGTGTTTATTTCTGTATGTCCGGATGTTTGAATTTATTTAGTTAGTTCATTACTCCCTTGCATATCTGTTATTTATTTATTTATTTATCATTAGTCTTCATCTACGTGAGTCTCATGTAGTTTAGTAAACTGCCCCCCACAATGAGATGCCCCCAGATACCTCATTGCAGTCACTGTCCATGAGCATATTAAGATGCTGTAGAATCCCTTGTTGTCTTCTCTGTGTCGTACGTCCCTCCCCGTGCCCACCCTTCTGCTTTATGCATGCCAAAGGTAATGTGCACATTCGCCCCCGCTCCGCCTGACATTTTCCTCCGTTCCCACCTGTCCACCTCCATCCCTTTCCCTTCGGTAACTGTTAGTCCACTCTTGTGGTGCCGTTTTTCTTCTTCGGCTGTCTCTTGGTTTCCCTCCTGCACAGGCGAGTGATATCATTTGATACTTGTGTTTCTCCACCTGCCTGCCTTATTACACTGAGTATGATGCCGTCTCACAGCATCCGTGTTTCTGCCAATGGTGGGATTTGTTTTCCTATGACTGAATAATATTCCATTGTTCATCAACTGATGGACACTGAGCTTGGCTATTGAGAATAGTGCTGTGGTCATCATAGGGATGCACGTGTCGCTTTTAAACTGGGGGCGGCAATGTCTCATTCATTCATTCATCTGTTTATTCATTTATTTTTTTATCATGAATCTACAATTATGTGGATAACATCATGTTTATTACACTCCCCCCATCACCAACGTAGGAATGGTTAAGGGACTAAGAAGGCTGGTTGTGAAGGACGGTTGCAGGCTGGTAAGGGGGCATTACGATTAGCTCACATAATGTGGGAGGGAATTCTATAGGGAAGTCAGTATAGTTCAGAGAATTCAAGCAGTGATTCTGTAGGATCTTACTATGCTGGTGAACAGTGAGTGTAATGGGGTCTGGGGGGCGACTTGATGATCTGGGCAGTCTAGTAACCTTGATGTTCCTTATGTAATTGTAGATTGGTTATTGTGAATAGTGCTGCCCTAAATTTAGGGGTGCAGATGTCTTTCTAGAACTGGGCTGCTGCGTTCTTTATGTATGTATGTTTGTATGTATGTATGTGTGTATGTATGTATTCATCCATCCATGCATCCATTCATTCATTCATTCATTTATTATCTGTCTACCTATCTATCCATGGATGTTTCTGTCATTAATGCCCATTAGAGGAGTTCCATTATGTTTACAAGACTCCCCCCATCACGCACGTGCCCCCAGATACCCCATTGCAGTCACTGTCCATGAGCATAGTAAGATAACTGTAGAATCCCTACTTGTCTTTTCTGTGTTTTTCCGCCCTGTCTGTGACACCCCTCCCACGTTATATATTCTTCTTCTAATGTGTCCTTACTTCGCCCCTCCCTAATCCCTCCATTCCCACCCATACACCTCAGTCTCTTTCCCTCTGTTAACTTTTAGTCCATTCTTGGGTTTTCTGAGACTGCTGCTGTTTCCTTCTTCAGTTTTTTGTTTGTTCTGATACTGTAGTGATGAGTGATATCATTATACATATATAGATATTTATATATATATATATATGTATGTAGGTAGGTAAGTAACTCTAATGTTTGCTAAGATGATGCAGCTTCGCACGGCTGGGCACTGCCCCCCCCTCCCCGTGGGTGGAGTTTGTAAGCGCAGCACTGTTGCCTGGAGATTCCACGATGTCACAGTGGTGCCTCTGTCCTAGAGACATAATGTGTATGCTGAGAGGAGCAGGTGTGATTCCGGTGAGGTGGACACTGACCAACTTGACAGCATCAGGCTAAATGGAATCCAGAGCCAAGGTACTGTGTGTTCCTTTTCATTTTGTTGTACCTGCTTCAAAGTTACATGAACAACATTATGGTTCCTAGGCTACCCCCACTGTCAAGTCCCCACCACGTACCCGTAAGAGTCGCTGTCCAACAGCCCAGGAATATGCTGTAGAAGTGGTGCTGATCATCGCTATGTTATACGGACCTACCTAAGCTTGCCGCTGGGCCACACCCTGTGTGCCACTCATAGTGCCCCATTTTCCCTCTCTCCCTTCCCTCCTAACCCATCCTCCTCAGTCCCATTCCCTTTGGTAACTGTGAGTCCATTCTTGGGTTCGGTGCGGCGTCTACTGTCCTTTTCTATCACTCCTTTTCTTTTTTCTGCTACTCCACAGGTGAGTGAAATCAGTTGACACTTGTCTTTGTGCGTGGCTTATTTCGCGGAGCATGATACCCTCTACCTCTCTCCATGTTGTTGCACATGGTAGGATTGGTTTCTGCATATGGCAGAATAATATTCCACTTTTCATCCTCTGATAGACACTTACCTTGTCTGTTGTTGTGGACAGTGCTGTGATAATTATACGGGTGCACAGGTCTTTTTTAAACTGGGCTGCTGTATTCTAGTGTTTATTTCTGTATGTCCGGATGTTTGAATTTATTTAGTTAGTTCATTACTCCCTTGCATATCTGTTATTTATTTATTTATTTATCATTAGTCTTCATCTACGTGAGTCTCATGTAGTTTAGTAAACTGCCCCCCACAATGAGATGCCCCCAGATACCTCATTGCAGTCACTGTCCATGAGCATATTAAGATGCTGTAGAATCCCTTGTTGTCTTCTCTGTGTCGTACGTCCCTCCCCGTGCCCACCCTTCTGCTTTATGCATGCCAAAGGTAATGTGCACATTCGCCCCCGCTCCGCCTGACATTTTCCTCCGTTCCCACCTGTCCACCTCCATCCCTTTCCCTTCGGTAACTGTTAGTCCACTCTTGTGGTGCCGTTTTTCTTCTTCGGCTGTCTCTTGGTTTCCCTCCTGCACAGGCGAGTGATATCATTTGATACTTGTGTTTCTCCACCTGCCTGCCTTATTACACTGAGTATGATGCCGTCTCACAGCATCCGTGTTTCTGCCAATGGTGGGATTTGTTTTCCTATGACTGAATAATATTCCATTGTTCATCTACTGATGGACACTGAGCTTGGCTATTGAGAATAGTGCTGTGGTCATCGTAGGGATGCACGTGTCGCTTTTAAACTGGGGGCGGCAATGTCTCATTCATTCATTCATCTGTTTATTCATTTATTTTTTTATCATGAATCTACAATTATGTGGATAACATCATGTTTATTACACTCCCCCCATCACCAACGTAGGAATGGTTAAGGGACTAAGAAGGCTGGTTGTGAAGGACGGTTGCAGGCTGGTAAGGGGGCATTACGATTAGCTCACATAATGTGGGAGGGAATTCTATAGGGAAGGCAGTATAGTTCAGAGAATTCAAGCAGTGATTCTGTAGGATCTTACTATGCTGGTGAACAGTGAGTGTAATGGGGTCTGGGGGGCGACTTGATGATCTGGGCAGTCTAGTAACCTTGATGTTCCTTATGTAATTGTAGATTGGTTATTGTGAATAGTGCTGCCATAAATTTAGGGGTGCAGATGTCTTTCTAGAACTGGGCTGCTGCGTTCTTTATGTATGTATGTTTGTATGTATGTATGTGTGTATGTATGTATTCATCCATCCATGCATCCATTCATTCATTCATTCATTTATTATCTGTCTACCTATCTATCCATGGATGTTTCTGTCATTAATGCCCATTAGAGGAGTTCCATTATGTTTACAAGACTCCCCCCATCACGCACGTGCCCCCAGATACGCCATTGCAGTCACTGTCCATGAGCATAGTAAGATAACTGTAGAATCCCTACTTGTCTTTTCTGTGTTTTTCCGCCCTGTCTGTGACACCCCTCCCACGTTATATATTCTTCTTCTAATGTGTCCTTACTTCGCCCCTCCCTAATCCCTCCATTCCCACCCATACACCTCAGTCTCTTTCCCTCTGTTAACTTTTAGTCCATTCTTGGGTTTTCTGAGACTGCTGCTGTTTCCTTCTTCAGTTTTTTGTTTGTTCTGATACTGTAGTGATGAGTGATATCATTATACATATATAGATATTTATATATATATATATATGTATGTAGGTAGGTAAGTAACTCTAATGTTTGCTAAGATGATGCAGCTTCGCACGGCTGGGCACTGCCCCCCCCTCCCCGTGGGTGGAGTTTGTAAGCGCAGCACTGTTGCCTGGAGATTCCACGATGTCACAGTGGTGCCTCTGTCCTAGAGACATAATGTGTATGCTGAGAGGAGCAGGTGTGATTCCGGTGAGGTGGACACTGACCAACTTGACAGCATCAGGCTAAATGGAATCCAGAGCCAAGGTACTGTGTGTTCCTTTTCATTTTGTTGTCCCTGCTTCAAAGTTACATGAACAACATTATGGTTCCTAGGCTACCCCCACAGGCAAGTCCCCACCACGTACCCGTAAGAGTCGCTGTCCAACAGCCCACGAATATGCTGTAGAAGTGCTGCTGATCATCGCTATGTTATACGGTCCTACGTAAGCTTGCCGCCGGGCCACACCCTGTGTGCCACTCATAGTGCCCCATTTTCCCTCTCTCCCTTCCCTCCTAACCCATCCTCTTCAGTCCCATTCCCTTTTGTAACTGTGAGTCCATTCTTTGGTTCGGTGCGGCTTCTACTGTCCTTTTCTATCACTCGTTTTCTTTTTTCTGCTACTCCACAGGTGAGTGAAATCAGTTGACACTTGTCTTTGTCTGCGTGGCTTATTTCGCGGAGCATGATACCCTCTACCTCTCTCCATGTTGTTGCACATGGTAGGATTGGTTTCTGCATATGGCAGAATAATATTCCACTTTTCATCCTCTGATAGACACTTACCTTGTCTGTTGTTGTGGACAGTGCTGTGATAATTATACGGGTGCACAGGTCTTTTTTAAACTGGGCTGCTGTATTCTAGTGTTTATTTCTGTATGTCCGGATGTTTGAATATATTTCGTTAGTTCATTACTCCCTTGCATATCTGTTATTTATTTATTTATTCATCATTAGTCTTCATCTACGTGAGTCTCATGTAGTTTAGTAAACTGCCCCCCACAATGAGATGCCCCCAGATACCTCATTGCAGTCACTGTCCATGAGCATATTAAGATGCTGTAGAATCCCTTGTTGTCTTCTCTGTGTCGTACGTCCCTCCCCGTGCCCACCCTTCTGCTTTATGCATGCCAAAGGTAATGTGCACATCGCCCCCGCTCCGCCTGACATTTTCCTCCGTTCCCACCTGTCCACCTCCATCCCTTTCCCTTCGGTAACTGTTAGTCCACTCTTGCGGTGCCGTTTTTCTTCTTCGGCTGTCTCTTGGTTCCCCTCCTGCACAGGCGAGTGATATCATTTGATACTTGTGTTTCTCCACCTGCCTGCCTTATTACACTGAGTATGATGCCCTCTCACAGCATCCGTGTTTCTGCAAATGGTGGGATTTGTTTTCCTATGACTGAATAATATTCCATTGTTCACCTACTGATGGACACTGAGCTTGGCTATTGAGAATAGTGCTGTGGTCATCATAGGGATGCACGTGTCGCTTTTGAACTGGGGGCGGCAATGTCTCATTCATTCATTCATCTGTTTATTCATTTATTTTTTTATCATGAATCTACAATTATGTGGATAACATCATGTTTATTACACTCCCCCTTCACCAACGTAGGAATGGTTAAGGGACTAAGAAGGCTGGTTGTGAAGGACGGTTGCAGGCTGGTAAGGGGGCATTACGATTAGCTCACATAATGTGGGGGGGAATTCTATAGGGAAGGCAGTATAGTTCAGAGAATTCAAGCAGTGATTCTGTAGGATCTTACTATGCTGGTGAACAGTGAGTGTAATGGGGTCTGGGGGGCGACTTGATGATCTGGGCAGTCTAGTAACCTTGATGTTCCTTATGTAATTGTAGATTGGTTATTGTGAATAGTGCTGCCATAAATTTAGGGGTGCAGATGTCTTTCTAGAACTGGTCTGCTGCGTTCTTTATGTATGTATGTTTGTATGTATGCATGTGTGTATGTATGTATTCATCCATCCATGCATCCATTCATTCATTCATTCATTTATTATCTGTCTACCTATCTATCCATGGATGTTTCTGTCATTAATGCCCATTAGAGGAGTTCCATTATGTTTACAAGACTCCCCCCATCACGCACGTGCCCCCAGATACGCCATTGCAGTCACTGTCCATGAGCATAGTAAGATAACTGTAGAATCCCTACTTGTCTTTTCTGTGTTTTTCCGCCCTGTCTGTGACACCCCTCCCACGTTATATATTCTTCTTCTAATGTGTCCTTACTTCGCCCCTCCCTAATCCCTCCATTCCCACCCATACACCTCAGTCTCTTTCCCTCTGTTAACTTTTAGTCCATTCTTGGGTTTTCTGAGACTGCTGCTGTTTCCTTCTTCAGTTTTTTGTTTGTTCTGATACTGTAGTGATGAGTGATATCATTATACATATATAGATATTTATATATATATATATATGTATGTATGTAGGTAAGTAACTCTAATGTTTGCTAAGATGATGCAGCTTCGCACGGCTGGGCACTGCCCCCCCCTCCCCGTGGGTGGAGTTTGTAAGCGCAGCACTGTTGCCTGGAGATTCCACGATGTCACAGTGGTGCCTCTGTCCTAGAGACATAATGTGTATGCTGAGAGGAGCAGGTGTGATTCCGGTGAGGTGGACACTGACCAACTTGACAGCATCAGGCTAAATGGAATCCAGAGCCAAGGTACTGTGTGTTCCTTTTCATTTTGTTGTCCCTGCTTCAAAGTTACATGAACAACATTATGGTTCCTAGGCTACCCCCACAGGCAAGTCCCCACCACGTACCCGTAAGAGTCGCTGTCCAACAGCCCACGAATATGCTGTAGAAGTGCTGCTGATCATCGCTATGTTATACGGTCCTACGTAAGCTTGCCGCCGGGCCACACCCTGTGTGCCACTCATAGTGCCCCATTTTCCCTCTCTCCCTTCCCTCCTAACCCATCCTCTTCAGTCCCATTCCCTTTTGTAACTGTGAGTCCATTCTTTGGTTCGGTGCGGCTTCTACTGTCCTTTTCTATCACTCGTTTTCTTTTTTCTGCTACTCCACAGGTGAGTGAAATCAGTTGACACTTGTCTTTGTCTGCGTGGCTTATTTCGCGGAGCATGATACCCTCTACCTCTCTCCATGTTGTTGCACATGGTAGGATTGGTTTCTGCATATGGCAGAATAATATTCCACTTTTCATCCTCTGATAGACACTTACCTTGTCTGTTGTTGTGGACAGTGCTGTGATAATTATACGGGTGCACAGGTCTTTTTTAAACTGGGCTGCTGTATTCTAGTGTTTATTTCTGTATGTCCGGATGTTTGAATATATTTAGTTAGTTCATTACTCCCTTGCATATCTGTTATTTATTTATTTATTCATCATTAGTCTTCATCTACGTGAGTCTCATGTAGTTTAGTAAACTGCCCCCCACAATGAGATGCCCCCAGATACCTCATTGCAGTCACTGTCCATGAGCATATTAAGATGCTGTAGAATCCCTTGTTGTCTTCTCTGTGTCGTACGTCCCTCCCCGTGCCCACCCTTCTGCTTTATGCATGCCAAAGGTAATGTGCACATCGCCCCCGCTCCGCCTGACATTTTCCTCCGTTCCCACCTGTCCACCTCCATCCCTTTCCCTTCGGTAACTGTTAGTCCACTCTTGCGGTGCCGTTTTTCTTCTTCGGCTGTCTCTTGGTTCCCCTCCTGCACAGGCGAGTGATATCATTTGATACTTGTGTTTCTCCACCTGCCTGCCTTATTACACTGAGTATGATGCCCTCTCACAGCATCCGTGTTTCTGCAAATGGTGGGATTTGTTTTCCTATGACTGAATAATATTCCATTGTTCACCTACTGATGGACACTGAGCTTGGCTATTGAGAATAGTGCTGTGGTCATCATAGGGATGCACGTGTCGCTTTTGAACTGGGGGCGGCAATGTCTCATTCATTCATTCATCTGTTTATTCATTTATTTTTTTATCATGAATCTACAATTATGTGGATAACATCATGTTTATTACACTCCCCCTTCACCAACGTAGGAATGGTTAAGGGACTAAGAAGGCTGGTTGTGAAGGACGGTTGCAGGCTGGTAAGGGGGCATTACGATTAGCTCACATAATGTGGGGGGGAATTCTATAGGGAAGGCAGTATAGTTCAGAGAATTCAAGCAGTGATTCTGTAGGATCTTACTATGCTGGTGAACAGTGAGTGTAATGGGGTCTGGGGGGCGACTTGATGATCTGGGCAGTCTAGTAACCTTGATGTTCCTTATGTAATTGTAGATTGGTTATTGTGAATAGTGCTGCCATAAATTTAGGGGTGCAGATGTCTTTCTAGAACTGGTCTGCTGCGTTCTTTATGTATGTATGTTTGTATGTATGCATGTGTGTATGTATGTATTCATCCATCCATGCATCCATTCATTCATTCATTCATTTATTATCTGTCTACCTATCTATCCATGGATGTTTCTGTCATTAATGCACAATTAGAGAAGTTCCATTATGTTTAATAGACTTCCCCCATCACGCACGTGCCCCCAGATACGCCATTGCAGTCACTGTCCATGAGCATAGTAAGATACTGTAGAATCCCTACTTGTCTTTTCTGTGTTTTTCCGCCCTGTCTGTGACACCCCTCCCACATTATATATTCTTCTTCTAATGTGTCCTTACTTCGCCCCTCCCTAATCCCTCCATTCCCACCCATACACCTCAGTCTCTTTCCCTCTGTTAACTTTTAGTCCATTCTTGGGTTTTCTGAGACTGCTGCTGTTTCCTTCTTCAGTTTTTTGTTTGTTCTGATACTGTAGTGATGAGTGATATCATTATACATATATAGATATTTATATATATATATATATGTATGTAGGTAGGTAAGTAACTCTAATGTTTGCTAAGATGATGCAGCTTCGCACGGCTGGGCACTGCCCCCCCCTCCCCGTGGGTGGAGTTTGTAAGCGCAGCACTGTTGCCTTGAGATTCCACGATGTCACAGTGGTGCCTCTGTCCTAGAGACATAATGTGTATGCTGAGAGGAGCAGGTGTGATTCCGGTGAGGTGGACACTGACCAACTTGACAGCATCAGGCTAAATGGAATCCAGAGCCAAGGTACTGTGTGTTCCTTTTCATTTTGTTGTCCCTGCTTCAAAGTTACATGAACAACATTATGGTTCCTAGGCTACCCCCACTGTCAAGTCCCCACCACGTACCCGTAAGAGTCGCTGTCCAACAGCCCAGGAATATGCTGTAGAAGTGGTGCTGATCATCGCTGTTATACGGACCTACCTAAGCTTGCCGCTGGGCCACACCCTGTGTGCCACTCATAGTGCCCCATTTTCCCTCTCTCCCTTCCCTCCTAACCCATCCTCCTCAGTCCCATTCCCTTTGGTAACTGTGAGTCCATTCTTGGGTTCGGTGCGGCGTCTACTGTCCTTTTCTATCACTCCTTTTCTTTTTTCTGCTACTCCACAGGTGAGTGAAATCAGTTGACACTTGTCTTTGTGCGTGGCTTATTTCGCGGAGCATGATACCCTCTACCTCTCTCCATGTTGTTGCACATGGTAGGATTGGTTTCTGCATATGGCAGAATAATATTCCACTTTTCATCCTCTGATAGACACTTACCTTGTCTGTTGTTGTGGACAGTGCTGTGATAATTATACGGGTGCACAGGTCTTTTTTAAACTGGGCTGCTGTATTCTAGTGTTTATTTCTGTATGTCCGGATGTTTGAATTTATTTAGTTAGTTCATTACTCCCTTGCATATCTGTTATTTATTTATTTATTTATCATTAGTCTTCATCTACGTGAGTCTCATGTAGTTTAGTAAACTGCCCCCCACAATGAGATGCCCCCAGATACCTCATTGCAGTCACTGTCCATGAGCATATTAAGATGCTGTAGAATCCCTTGTTGTCTTCTCTGTGTCGTACGTCCCTCCCCGTGCCCACCCTTCTGCTTTATGCATGCCAAAGGTAATGTGCACATTCGCCCCCGCTCCGCCTGACATTTTCCTCCGTTCCCACCTGTCCACCTCCATCCCTTTCCCTTCGGTAACTGTTAGTCCACTCTTGTGGTGCCGTTTTTCTTCTTCGGCTGTCTCTTGGTTTCCCTCCTGCACAGGCGAGTGATATCATTTGATACTTGTGTTTCTCCACCTGCCTGCCTTATTACACTGAGTATGATGCCGTCTCACAGCATCCGTGTTTCTGCCAATGGTGGGATTTGTTTTCCTATGACTGAATAATATTCCATTGTTCATCTACTGATGGACACTGAGCTTGGCTATTGAGAATAGTGCTGTGGTCATCGTAGGGATGCACGTGTCGCTTTTAAACTGGGGGCGGCAATGTCTCATTCATTCATTCATCTGTTTATTCATTTATTTTTTTATCATGAATCTACAATTATGTGGATAACATCATGTTTATTACACTCCCCCCATCACCAACGTAGGAATGGTTAAGGGACTAAGAAGGCTGGTTGTGAAGGACGGTTGCAGGCTGGTAAGGGGGCATTACGATTAGCTCACATAATGTGGGAGGGAATTCTATAGGGAAGGCAGTATAGTTCAGAGAATTCAAGCAGTGATTCTGTAGGATCTTACTATGCTGGTGAACAGTGAGTGTAATGGGGTCTGGGGGGCGACTTGATGATCTGGGCAGTCTAGTAACCTTGATGTTCCTTATGTAATTGTAGATTGGTTATTGTGAATAGTGCTGCCATAAATTTAGGGGTGCAGATGTCTTTCTAGAACTGGGCTGCTGCGTTCTTTATGTATGTATGTTTGTATGTATGTATGTGTGTATGTATGTATTCATCCATCCATGCATCCATTCATTCATTCATTCATTTATTATCTGTCTACCTATCTATCCATGGATGTTTCTGTCATTAATGCCCATTAGAGGAGTTCCATTATGTTTACAAGACTCCCCCCATCACGCACGTGCCCCCAGATACCCCATTGCAGTCACTGTCCATGAGCATAGTAAGATAACTGTAGAATCCCTACTTGTCTTTTCTGTGTTTTTCCGCCCTGTCTGTGACACCCCTCCCACATTATATATTCTTCTTCTAATGTGTCCTTACTTCGCCCCTCCCTAATCCCTCCATTCCCACCCATACACCTCAGTCTCTTTCCCTCTGTTAACTTTTAGTCCATTCTTGGGTTTTCTGAGACTGCTGCTGTTTCCTTCTTCAGTTTTTTGTTTGTTCTGATACTGTAGTGATGAGTGATATCATTATACATATATAGATATTTATATATATATATATATGTATGTATGTAGGTAAGTAACTCTAATGTTTGCTAAGATGATGCAGCTTCGCACGGCTGGGCACTGCCCCCCCCCCTCCCCGTGGGTGGAGTTTGTAAGCGCAGCACTGTTGCCTGGAGATTCCACGATGTCACAGTGGTGCCTCTGTCCTAGAGACATAATGTGTATGCTGAGAGGAGCAGGTGTGATTCCGGTGAGGTGGACACTGACCAACTTGACAGCATCAGGCTAAATGGAATCCAGAGCCAAGGTACTGTGTGTTCCTTTTCATTTTGTTGTCCCTGCTTCAAAGTTACATGAACAACATTATGGTTCCTAGGCTACCCCCACAGGCAAGTCCCCACCACGTACCCGTAAGAGTCGCTGTCCAACAGCCCACGAATATGCTGTAGAAGTGCTGCTGATCATCGCTATGTTATACGGTCCTACGTAAGCTTGCCGCCGGGCCACACCCTGTGTGCCACTCATAGTGCCCCATTTTCCCTCTCTCCCTTCCCTCCTAACCCATCCTCTTCAGTCCCATTCCCTTTTGTAACTGTGAGTCCATTCTTTGGTTCGGTGCGGCTTCTACTGTCCTTTTCTATCACTCGTTTTCTTTTTTCTGCTACTCCACAGGTGAGTGAAATCAGTTGACACTTGTCTTTGTCTGCGTGGCTTATTTCGCGGAGCATGATACCCTCTACCTCTCTCCATGTTGTTGCACATGGTAGGATTGGTTTCTGCATATGGCAGAATAATATTCCACTTTTCATCCTCTGATAGACACTTACCTTGTCTGTTGTTGTGGACAGTGCTGTGATAATTATACGGGTGCACAGGTCTTTTTTAAACTGGGCTGCTGTATTCTAGTGTTTATTTCTGTATGTCCGGATGTTTGAATATATTTAGTTAGTTCATTACTCCCTTGCATATCTGTTATTTATTTATTTATTCATCATTAGTCTTCATCTACGTGAGTCTCATGTAGTTTAGTAAACTGCCCCCCACAATGAGATGCCCCCAGATACCTCATTGCAGTCACTGTCCATGAGCATATTAAGATGCTGTAGAATCCCTTGTTGTCTTCTCTGTGTCGTACGTCCCTCCCCGTGCCCACCCTTCTGCTTTATGCATGCCAAAGGTAATGTGCACATCGCCCCCGCTCCGCCTGACATTTTCCTCCGTTCCCACCTGTCCACCTCCATCCCTTTCCCTTCGGTAACTGTTAGTCCACTCTTGCGGTGCCGTTTTTCTTCTTCGGCTGTCTCTTGGTTCCCCTCCTGCACAGGCGAGTGATATCATTTGATACTTGTGTTTCTCCACCTGCCTGCCTTATTACACTGAGTATGATGCCCTCTCACAGCATCCGTGTTTCTGCAAATGGTGGGATTTGTTTTCCTATGACTGAATAATATTCCATTGTTCACCTACTGATGGACACTGAGCTTGGCTATTGAGAATAGTGCTGTGGTCATCATAGGGATGCACGTGTCGCTTTTGAACTGGGGGCGGCAATGTCTCATTCATTCATTCATCTGTTTATTCATTTATTTTTTTATCATGAATCTACAATTATGTGGATAACATCATGTTTATTACACTCCCCCTTCACCAACGTAGGAATGGTTAAGGGACTAAGAAGGCTGGTTGTGAAGGACGGTTGCAGGCTGGTAAGGGGGCATTACGATTAGCTCACATAATGTGGGGGGGAATTCTATAGGGAAGGCAGTATAGTTCAGAGAATTCAAGCAGTGATTCTGTAGGATCTTACTATGCTGGTGAACAGTGAGTGTAATGGGGTCTGGGGGGCGACTTGATGATCTGGGCAGTCTAGTAACCTTGATGTTCCTTATGTAATTGTAGATTGGTTATTGTGAATAGTGCTGCCATAAATTTAGGGGTGCAGATGTCTTTCTAGAACTGGTCTGCTGCGTTCTTTATGTATGTATGTTTGTATGTATGCATGTGTGTATGTATGTATTCATCCATCCATGCATCCATTCATTCATTCATTCATTTATTATCTGTCTACCTATCTATCCATGGATGTTTCTGTCATTAATGCACAATTAGAGGAGTTCCATTATGTTTAATAGACTTCCCCCATCACGCACGTGCCCCCAGATACGCCATTGCAGTCACTGTCCATGAGCATAGTAAGATACTGTAGAATCCCTACTTGTCTTTTCTGTGTTTTTCCGCCCTGTCTGTGACACCCCTCCCACATTATATATTCTTCTTCTAATGTGTCCTTACTTCGCCCCTCCCTAATCCCTCCATTCCCACCCATACACCTCAGTCTCTTTCCCTCTGTTAACTTTTAGTCCATTCTTGGGTTTTCTGAGACTGCTGCTGTTTCCTTCTTCAGTTTTTTGTTTGTTCTGATACTGTAGTGATGAGTGATATCATTATACATATATAGATATTTATATATATATATATATGTATGTAGGTAGGTAAGTAACTCTAATGTTTGCTAAGATGATGCAGCTTCGCACGGCTGGGCACTGCCCCCCCCTCCCCGTGGGTGGAGTTTGTAAGCGCAGCACTGTTGCCTGGAGATTCCACGATGTCACAGTGGTGCCTCTGTCCTAGAGACATAATGTGTATGCTGAGAGGAGCAGGTGTGATTCCGGTGAGGTGGACACTGACCAACTTGACAGCATCAGGCTAAATGGAATCCAGAGCCAAGGTACTGTGTGTTCCTTTTCATTTTGTTGTCCCTGCTTCAAAGTTACATGAACAACATTATGGTTCCTAGGCTACCCCCACTGTCAAGTCCCCACCACGTACCCGTAAGAGTCGCTGTCCAACAGCCCAGGAATATGCTGTAGAAGTGGTGCTGATCATCGCTATGTTATACGGACCTACCTAAGCTTGCCGCTGGGCCACACCCTGTGTGCCACTCATAGTGCCCCATTTTCCCTCTCTCCCTTCCCTCCTAACCCATCCTCCTCAGTCCCATTCCCTTTGGTAACTGTGAGTCCATTCTTGGGTTCGGTGCGGCGTCTACTGTCCTTTTCTATCACTCCTTTTCTTTTTTCTGCTACTCCACAGGTGAGTGAAATCAGTTGACACTTGTCTTTGTGCGTGGCTTATTTCGCGGAGCATGATACCCTCTACCTCTCTCCATGTTGTTGCACATGGTAGGATTGGTTTCTGCATATGGCAGAATAATATTCCACTTTTCATCCTCTGATAGACACTTACCTTGTCTGTTGTTGTGGACAGTGCTGTGATAATTATACGGGTGCACAGGTCTTTTTTAAACTGGGCTGCTGTATTCTAGTGTTTATTTCTGTATGTCCGGATGTTTGAATTTATTTAGTTAGTTCATTACTCCCTTGCATATCTGTTATTTATTTATTTATTTATCATTAGTCTTCATCTACGTGAGTCTCATGTAGTTTAGTAAACTGCCCCCCACAATGAGATGCCCCCAGATACCTCATTGCAGTCACTGTCCATGAGCATATTAAGATGCTGTAGAATCCCTTGTTGTCTTCTCTGTGTCGTACGTCCCTCCCCGTGCCCACCCTTCTGCTTTATGCATGCCAAAGGTAATGTGCACATTCGCCCCCGCTCCGCCTGACATTTTCCTCCGTTCCCACCTGTCCACCTCCATCCCTTTCCCTTCGGTAACTGTTAGTCCACTCTTGTGGTGCCGTTTTTCTTCTTCGGCTGTCTCTTGGTTTCCCTCCTGCACAGGCGAGTGATATCATTTGATACTTGTGTTTCTCCACCTGCCTGCCTTATTACACTGAGTATGATGCCGTCTCACAGCATCCGTGTTTCTGCCAATGGTGGGATTTGTTTTCCTATGACTGAATAATATTCCATTGTTCATCTACTGATGGACACTGAGCTTGGCTATTGAGAATAGTGCTGTGGTCATCATAGGGATGCACGTGTCGCTTTTAAACTGGGGGCGGCAATGTCTCATTCATTCATTCATCTGTTTATTCATTTATTTTTTTATCATGAATCTACAATTATGTGGATAACATCATGTTTATTACACTCCCCCCATCACCAACATAGGAATGGTTAAGGGACTAAGAAGGCTGGTTGTGAAGGATGGTTGCAGGCTGGTAAGGGGGCATTACGATTAGCTCACATAATGTGGGGGGGAATTCTATAGGGAAGGCAGTATAGTTCAGAGAATTCAAGCAGTGATTCTGTAGGATCTTACTATGCTGGTGAACAGTGAGTGTAATGGGGTCTGGGGGGCGACTTGATGATCTGGGCAGTCTAGTAACCTTGATGTTCCTTATGTAATTGTAGATTGGTTATTGTGAATAGTGCTGCCCTAAATTTAGGGGTGCAGATGTCTTTCTAGAACTGGGCTGCTGCGTTCTTTATGTATGTATGTTTGTATGTATGTATGTGTGTATGTATGTATTCATCCATCCATGCATCCATTCATTCATTCATTCATTTATTATCTGTCTACCTATCTATCCATGGATGTTTCTGTCATTAATGCCCATTAGAGGAGTTCCATTATGTTTACAAGACTCCCCCCATCACGCACGTGCCCCCAGATACCCCATTGCAGTCACTGTCCATGAGCATAGTAAGATAACTGTAGAATCCCTACTTGTCTTTTCTGTGTTTTTCCGCCCTGTCTGTGACACCCCTCCCACGTTATATATTCTTCTTCTAATGTGTCCTTACTTCGCCCCTCCCTAATCCCTCCATTCCCACCCATACACCTCAGTCTCTTTCCCTCTGTTAACTTTTAGTCCATTCTTGGGTTTTCTGAGACTGCTGCTGTTTCCTTCTTCAGTTTTTTGTTTGTTCTGATACTGTAGTGATGAGTGATATCATTATACATATATAGATATTTATATATATATATATGTATGTATGTAGGTAAGTAACTCTAATGTTTGCTAAGATGATGCAGCTTCGCACGGCTGGGCACTGCCCCCCCCTCCCCGTGGGTGGAGTTTGTAAGCGCAGCACTGTTGCCTGGAGATTCCACGATGTCACAGTGGTGCCTCTGTCCTAGAGACATAATGTGTATGCTGAGAGGAGCAGGTGTGATTCCGGTGAGGTGGACACTGACCAACTTGACAGCATCAGGCTAAATGGAATCCAGAGCCAAGGTACTGTGTGTTCCTTTTCATTTTGTTGTCCCTGCTTCAAAGTTACATGAACAACATTATGGTTCCTAGGCTACCCCCACTGTCAAGTCCCCACCACGTACCCGTAAGAGTCGCTGTCCAACAGCCCAGGAATATGCTGTAGAAGTGGTGCTGATCATCGCTATGTTATACGGACCTACCTAAGCTTGCCGCTGGGCCACACCCTGTGTGCCACTCATAGTGCCCCATTTTCCCTCTCTCCCTTCCCTCCTAACCCATCCTCCTCAGTCCCATTCCCTTTGGTAACTGTGAGTCCATTCTTGGGTTCGGTGCAGCGTCTACTGTCCTTTTCTATCACTCCTTTTCTTTTTTCTGCTACTCCACAGGTGAGTGAAATCAGTTGACACTTGTCTTTGTGCGTGGCTTATTTCGCGGAGCATGATACCCTCTACCTCTCTCCATGTTGTTGCACATGGTAGGATTGGTTTCTGCATATGGCAGAATAATATTCCACTTTTCATCCTCTGATAGACACTTACCTTGTCTGTTGTTGTGGACAGTGCTGTGATAATTATACGGGTGCACAGGTCTTTTTTAAACTGGGCTGCTGTATTCTAGTGTTTATTTCTGTATGTCCGGATGTTTGAATATATTTAGTTAGTTCATTACTCCCTTGCATATCTGTTATTTATTTATTTATTCATCATTAGTCTTCATCTACGTGAGTCTCATGTAGTTTAGTAAACTGCCCCCCACAATGAGATGCCCCCAGATACCTCATTGCAGTCACTGTCCATGAGCATATTAAGATGCTGTAGAATCCCTTGTTGTCTTCTCTGTGTCGTACGTCCCTCCCCGTGCCCACCCTTCTGCTTTATGCATGCCAAAGGTAATGTGCACATTCGCCCCCGCTCCGCCTGACATTTTCCTCCGTTCCCACCTGTCCACCTCCATCCCTTTCCCTTCGGTAACTGTTAGTCCACTCTTGTGGTGCCGTTTTTCTTCTTCGGCTGTCTCTTGGTTTCCCTCCTGCACAGGCGAGTGATATCATTTGATACTTGTGTTTCTCCACCTGCCTGCCTTATTACACTGAGTATGATGCCGTCTCACAGCATCCGTGTTTCTGCCAATGGTGGGATTTGTTTTCCTATGACTGAATAATATTCCATTGTTCATCTACTGATGGACACTGAGCTTGGCTATTGAGAATAGTGCTGTGGTCATCATAGGGATGCACGTGTCGCTTTTAAACTGGGGGCGGCAATGTCTCATTCATTCATTCATCTGTTTATTCATTTATTTTTTTATCATGAATCTACAATTATGTGGATAACATCATGTTTATTACACTCCCCCCATCACCAACATAGGAATGGTTAAGGGACTAAGAAGGCTGGTTGTGAAGGATGGTTGCAGGCTGGTAAGGGGGCATTACGATTAGCTCACATAATGTGGGGGGGAATTCTATAGGGAAGGCAGTATAGTTCAGAGAATTCAAGCAGTGATTCTGTAGGATCTTACTATGCTGGTGAACAGTGAGTGTAATGGGGTCTGGGGGGCGACTTGATGATCTGGGCAGTCTAGTAACCTTGATGTTCCTTATGTAATTGTAGATTGGTTATTGTGAATAGTGCTGCCCTAAATTTAGGGGTGCAGATGTCTTTCTAGAACTGGGCTGCTGCGTTCTTTATGTATGTATGTTTGTATGTATGTATGTGTGTATGTATGTATTCATCCATCCATGCATCCATTCATTCATTCATTCATTTATTATCTGTCTACCTATCTATCCATGGATGTTTCTGTCATTAATGCCCATTAGAGGAGTTCCATTATGTTTACAAGACTCCCCCCATCACGCACGTGCCCCCAGATACCCCATTGCAGTCACTGTCCATGAGCATAGTAAGATAACTGTAGAATCCCTACTTGTCTTTTCTGTGTTTTTCCGCCCTGTCTGTGACACCCCTCCCACGTTATATATTCTTCTTCTAATGTGTCCTTACTTCGCCCCTCCCTAATCCCTCCATTCCCACCCATACACCTCAGTCTCTTTCCCTCTGTTAACTTTTAGTCCATTCTTGGGTTTTCTGAGACTGCTGCTGTTTCCTTCTTCAGTTTTTTGTTTGTTCTGATACTGTAGTGATGAGTGATATCATTATACATATATAGATATTTATATATATATATATATGTATGTATGTAGGTAAGTAACTCTAATGTTTGCTAAGATGATGCAGCTTCGCACGGCTGGGCACTGCCCCCCCCTCCCCGTGGGTGGAGTTTGTAAGCGCAGCACTGTTGCCTGGAGATTCCACGATGTCACAGTGGTGCCTCTGTCCTAGAGACATAATGTGTATGCTGAGAGGAGCAGGTGTGATTCCGGTGAGGTGGACACTGACCAACTTGACAGCATCAGGCTAAATGGAATCCAGAGCCAAGGTACTGTGTGTTCCTTTTCATTTTGTTGTCCCTGCTTCAAAGTTACATGAACAACATTATGGTTCCTAGGCTACCCCCACTGTCAAGTCCCCACCACGTACCCGTAAGAGTCGCTGTCCAACAGCCCAGGAATATGCTGTAGAAGTGGTGCTGATCATCGCTATGTTATACGGACCTACCTAAGCTTGCCGCTGGGCCACACCCTGTGTGCCACTCATAGTGCCCCATTTTCCCTCTCTCCCTTCCCTCCTAACCCATCCTCCTCAGTC
Organism: Manis pentadactyla; assembly: GCF_030020395.1. Lineage (NCBI taxonomy): Eukaryota > Metazoa > Chordata > Mammalia > Pholidota > Manidae > Manis > Manis pentadactyla. The sequence continues at coordinate 84,529,796 of NC_080024.1, forward strand.
CCATTCCCTTTGGTAACTGTGAGTCCATTCTTGGGTTCGGTGCAGCGTCTACTGTCCTTTTCTATCACTCCTTTTCTTTTTTCTGCTACTCCACAGGTGAGTGAAATCAGTTGACACTTGTCTTTGTGCGTGGCTTATTTCGCGGAGCATGATACCCTCTACCTCTCTCCATGTTGTTGCACATGGTAGGATTGGTTTCTGCATATGGCAGAATAATATTCCACTTTTCATCCTCTGATAGACACTTACCTTGTCTGTTGTTGTGGACAGTGCTGTGATAATTATACGGGTGCACAGGTCTTTTTTAAACTGGGCTGCTGTATTCTAGTGTTTATTTCTGTATGTCCGGATGTTTGAATTTATTTAGTTAGTTCATTACTCCCTTGCATATCTGTTATTTATTTATTTATTTATCATTAGTCTTCATCTACGTGAGTCTCATGTAGTTTAGTAAACTGCCCCCCACAATGAGATGCCCCCAGATACCTCATTGCAGTCACTGTCCATGAGCATATTAAGATGCTGTAGAATCCCTTGTTGTCTTCTCTGTGTCGTACGTCCCTCCCCGTGCCCACCCTTCTGCTTTATGCATGCCAAAGGTAATGTGCACATTCGCCCCCGCTCCGCCTGACATTTTCCTCCGTTCCCACCTGTCCACCTCCATCCCTTTCCCTTCGGTAACTGTTAGTCCACTCTTGTGGTGCCGTTTTTCTTCTTCGGCTGTCTCTTGGTTTCCCTCCTGCACAGGCGAGTGATATCATTTGATACTTGTGTTTCTCCACCTGCCTGCCTTATTACACTGAGTATGATGCCGTCTCACAGCATCCGTGTTTCTGCCAATGGTGGGATTTGTTTTCCTATGACTGAATAATATTCCATTGTTCATCAACTGATGGACACTGAGCTTGGCTATTGAGAATAGTGCTGTGGTCATCATAGGGATGCACGTGTCGCTTTTAAACTGGGGGCGGCAATGTCTCATTCATTCATTCATCTGTTTATTCATTTATTTTTTTATCATGAATCTACAATTATGTGGATAACATCATGTTTATTACACTCCCCCCATCACCAACGTAGGAATGGTTAAGGGACTAAGAAGGCTGGTTGTGAAGGACGGTTGCAGGCTGGTAAGGGGGCATTACGATTAGCTCACATAATGTGGGAGGGAATTCTATAGGGAAGTCAGTATAGTTCAGAGAATTCAAGCAGTGATTCTGTAGGATCTTACTATGCTGGTGAACAGTGAGTGTAATGGGGTCTGGGGGGCGACTTGATGATCTGGGCAGTCTAGTAACCTTGATGTTCCTTATGTAATTGTAGATTGGTTATTGTGAATAGTGCTGCCCTAAATTTAGGGGTGCAGATGTCTTTCTAGAACTGGGCTGCTGCGTTCTTTATGTATGTATGTTTGTATGTATGTATGTGTGTATGTATGTATTCATCCATCCATGCATCCATTCATTCATTCATTCATTTATTATCTGTCTACCTATCTATCCATGGATGTTTCTGTCATTAATGCCCATTAGAGGAGTTCCATTATGTTTACAAGACTCCCCCCATCACGCACGTGCCCCCAGATACCCCATTGCAGTCACTGTCCATGAGCATAGTAAGATAACTGTAGAATCCCTACTTGTCTTTTCTGTGTTTTTCCGCCCTGTCTGTGACACCCCTCCCACGTTATATATTCTTCTTCTAATGTGTCCTTACTTCGCCCCTCCCTAATCCCTCCATTCCCACCCATACACCTCAGTCTCTTTCCCTCTGTTAACTTTTAGTCCATTCTTGGGTTTTCTGAGACTGCTGCTGTTTCCTTCTTCAGTTTTTTGTTTGTTCTGATACTGTAGTGATGAGTGATATCATTATACATATATAGATATTTATATATATATATATATGTATGTATGTAGGTAAGTAACTCTAATGTTTGCTAAGATGATGCAGCTTCGCACGGCTGGGCACTGCCCCCCCCTCCCCGTGGGTGGAGTTTGTAAGCGCAGCACTGTTGCCTGGAGATTCCACGATGTCACAGTGGTGCCTCTGTCCTAGAGACATAATGTGTATGCTGAGAGGAGCAGGTGTGATTCCGGTGAGGTGGACACTGACCAACTTGACAGCATCAGGCTAAATGGAATCCAGAGCCAAGGTACTGTGTGTTCCTTTTCATTTTGTTGTCCCTGCTTCAAAGTTACATGAACAACATTATGGTTCCTAGGCTACCCCCACTGTCAAGTCCCCACCACGTACCCGTAAGAGTCGCTGTCCAACAGCCCAGGAATATGCTGTAGAAGTGGTGCTGATCATCGCTATGTTATACGGACCTACCTAAGCTTGCCGCTGGGCCACACCCTGTGTGCCACTCATAGTGCCCCATTTTCCCTCTCTCCCTTCCCTCCTAACCCATCCTCCTCAGTCCCATTCCCTTTGGTAACTGTGAGTCCATTCTTGGGTTCGGTGCGGCGTCTACTGTCCTTTTCTATCACTCCTTTTCTTTTTTCTGCTACTCCACAGGTGAGTGAAATCAGTTGACACTTGTCTTTGTGCGTGGCTTATTTCGCGGAGCATGATACCCTCTACCTCTCTCCATGTTGTTGCACATGGTAGGATTGGTTTCTGCATATGGCAGAATAATATTCCACTTTTCATCCTCTGATAGACACTTACCTTGTCTGTTGTTGTGGACAGTGCTGTGATAATTATACGGGTGCACAGGTCTTTTTTAAACTGGGCTGCTGTATTCTAGTGTTTATTTCTGTATGTCCGGATGTTTGAATTTATTTAGTTAGTTCATTACTCCCTTGCATATCTGTTATTTATTTATTTATTTATCATTAGTCTTCATCTACGTGAGTCTCATGTAGTTTAGTAAACTGCCCCCCACAATGAGATGCCCCCAGATACCTCATTGCAGTCACTGTCCATGAGCATATTAAGATGCTGTAGAATCCCTTGTTGTCTTCTCTGTGTCGTACGTCCCTCCCCGTGCCCACCCTTCTGCTTTATGCATGCCAAAGGTAATGTGCACATTCGCCCCCGCTCCGCCTGACATTTTCCTCCGTTCCCACCTGTCCACCTCCATCCCTTTCCCTTCGGTAACTGTTAGTCCACTCTTGTGGTGCCGTTTTTCTTCTTCGGCTGTCTCTTGGTTTCCCTCCTGCACAGGCGAGTGATATCATTTGATACTTGTGTTTCTCCACCTGCCTGCCTTATTACACTGAGTATGATGCCGTCTCACAGCATCCGTGTTTCTGCCAATGGTGGGATTTGTTTTCCTATGACTGAATAATATTCCATTGTTCATCTACTGATGGACACTGAGCTTGGCTATTGAGAATAGTGCTGTGGTCATCGTAGGGATGCACGTGTCGCTTTTAAACTGGGGGCGGCAATGTCTCATTCATTCATTCATCTGTTTATTCATTTATTTTTTTATCATGAATCTACAATTATGTGGATAACATCATGTTTATTACACTCCCCCCATCACCAACGTAGGAATGGTTAAGGGACTAAGAAGGCTGGTTGTGAAGGACGGTTGCAGGCTGGTAAGGGGGCATTACGATTAGCTCACATAATGTGGGAGGGAATTCTATAGGGAAGGCAGTATAGTTCAGAGAATTCAAGCAGTGATTCTGTAGGATCTTACTATGCTGGTGAACAGTGAGTGTAATGGGGTCTGGGGGGCGACTTGATGATCTGGGCAGTCTAGTAACCTTGATGTTCCTTATGTAATTGTAGATTGGTTATTGTGAATAGTGCTGCCATAAATTTAGGGGTGCAGATGTCTTTCTAGAACTGGGCTGCTGCGTTCTTTATGTATGTATGTTTGTATGTATGTATGTGTGTATGTATGTATTCATCCATCCATGCATCCATTCATTCATTCATTCATTTATTATCTGTCTACCTATCTATCCATGGATGTTTCTGTCATTAATGCCCATTAGAGGAGTTCCATTATGTTTACAAGACTCCCCCCATCACGCACGTGCCCCCAGATACCCCATTGCAGTCACTGTCCATGAGCATAGTAAGATAACTGTAGAATCCCTACTTGTCTTTTCTGTGTTTTTACGCCCTGTCTGTGACACCCCTCCCACGTTATATATTCTTCTTCTAATGTGTCCTTACTTCACCCCTCCCTAATCCCTCCATTCCCACCCATACACCTCAGTCTCTTTCCCTCTGTTAACTTTTAGTCCATTCTTGGGTTTTCTGAGACTGCTGCTGTTTCCTTCTTCAGTTTTTTGTTTGTTCTGATACTGTAGTGATGAGTGATATCATTATACATATATAGATATTTATATATATATATATATGTATGTATGTAGGTAAGTAACTCTAATGTTTGCTAAGATGATGCAGCTTCGCACGGCTGGGCACTGCCCCCCCCCCTCCCCGTGGGTGGAGTTTGTAAGCGCAGCACTGTTGCCTGGAGATTCCACGATGTCACAGTGGTGCCTCTGTCCTAGAGACATAATGTGTATGCTGAGAGGAGCAGGTGTGATTCCGGTGAGGTGGACACTGACCAACTTGACAGCATCAGGCTAAATGGAATCCAGAGCCAAGGTACTGTGTGTTCCTTTTCATTTTGTTGTCCCTGCTTCAAAGTTACATGAACAACATTATGGTTCCTAGGCTACCCCCACAGGCAAGTCCCCACCACGTACCCGTAAGAGTCGCTGTCCAACAGCCCAGGAATATGCTGTAGAAGTGGTGCTGATCATCGCTATGTTATACGGACCTACCTAAGCTTGCCGCTGGGCCACACCCTGTGTGCCACTCATAGTGCCCCATTTTCCCTCTCTCCCTTCCCTCCTAACCCATCCTCCTCAGTCCCATTCCCTTTGGTAACTGTGAGTCCATTCTTGGGTTCGGTGCGGCGTCTACTGTCCTTTTCTATCACTCCTTTTCTTTTTTCTGCTACTCCACAGGTGAGTGAAATCAGTTGACACTTGTCTTTGTGCGTGGCTTATTTCGCGGAGCATGATACCCTCTACCTCTCTCCATGTTGTTGCACATGGTAGGATTGGTTTCTGCATATGGCAGAATAGTATTCCACTTTTCATCCTCTGATAGACACTTACCTTGTCTGTTGTTGTGGACAGTGCTGTGATAATTATACGGGTGCACAGGTCTTTTTTAAACTGGGCTGCTGTATTCTAGTGTTTATTTCTGTATGTCCGGATGTTTGAATTTATTTAGTTAGTTCATTACTCCCTTGCATATCTGTTATTTATTTATTTATTTATCATTAGTCTTCATCTACGTGAGTCTCATGTAGTTTAGTAAACTGCCCCCCACAATGAGATGCCCCCAGATACCTCATTGCAGTCACTGTCCATGAGCATATTAAGATGCTGTAGAATCCCTTGTTGTCTTCTCTGTGTCGTACGTCCCTCCCCGTGCCCACCCTTCTGCTTTATGCATGCCAAAGGTAATGTGCACATTCGCCCCCGCTCCGCCTGACATTTTCCTCCGTTCCCACCTGTCCACCTCCATCCCTTTCCCTTCGGTAACTGTTAGTCCACTCTTGTGGTGCCGTTTTTCTTCTTCGGCTGTCTCTTGGTTTCCCTCCTGCACAGGCGAGTGATATCATTTGATACTTGTGTTTCTCCACCTGCCTGCCTTATTACACTGAGTATGATGCCGTCTCACAGCATCCGTGTTTCTGCCAATGGTGGGATTTGTTTTCCTATGACTGAATAATATTCCATTGTTCATCAACTGATGGACACTGAGCTTGGCTATTGAGAATAGTGCTGTGGTCATCATAGGGATGCACGTGTCGCTTTTAAACTGGGGGCAGCAATGTCTCATTCATTCATTCATCTGTTTATTCATTTATTTTTTTATCATGAATCTACAATTATGTGGATAACATCATGTTTATTACACTCCCCCCATCACCAACGTAGGAATGGTTAAGGGACTAAGAAGGCTGGTTGTGAAGGACGGTTGCAGGCTGGTAAGGGGGCATTACGATTAGCTCACATAATGTGGGAGGGAATTCTATAGGGAAGTCAGTATAGTTCAGAGAATTCAAGCAGTGATTCTGTAGGATCTTACTATGCTGGTGAACAGTGAGTGTAATGGGGTCTGGGGGGCGACTTGATGATCTGGGCAGTCTAGTAACCTTGATGTTCCTTATGTAATTGTAGATTGGTTATTGTGAATAGTGCTGCCCTAAATTTAGGGGTGCAGATGTCTTTCTAGAACTGGGCTGCTGCGTTCTTTATGTATGTATGTTTGTATGTATGTATGTGTGTATGTATGTATTCATCCATCCATGCATCCATTCATTCATTCATTCATTTATTATCTGTCTACCTATCTATCCATGGATGTTTCTGTCATTAATGCCCATTAGAGGAGTTCCATTATGTTTACAAGACTCCCCCCATCACGCACGTGCCCCCAGATACCCCATTGCAGTCACTGTCCATGAGCATAGTAAGATAACTGTAGAATCCCTACTTGTCTTTTCTGTGTTTTTCCGCCCTGTCTGTGACACCCCTCCCACGTTATATATTCTTCTTCTAATGTGTCCTTACTTCGCCCCTCCCTAATCCCTCCATTCCCACCCATACACCTCAGTCTCTTTCCCTCTGTTAACTTTTAGTCCATTCTTGGGTTTTCTGAGACTGCTGCTGTTTCCTTCTTCAGTTTTTTGTTTGTTCTGATACTGTAGTGATGAGTGATATCATTATACATATATAGATATTTATATATATATATATATGTATGTATGTAGGTAAGTAACTCTAATGTTTGCTAAGATGATGCAGCTTCGCACGGCTGGGCACTGCCCCCCCCTCCCCGTGGGTGGAGTTTGTAAGCGCAGCACTGTTGCCTGGAGATTCCACGATGTCACAGTGGTGCCTCTGTCCTAGAGACATAATGTGTATGCTGAGAGGAGCAGGTGTGATTCCGGTGAGGTGGACACTGACCAACTTGACAGCATCAGGCTAAATGGAATCCAGAGCCAAGGTACTGTGTGTTCCTTTTCATTTTGTTGTCCCTGCTTCAAAGTTACATGAACAACATTATGGTTCCTAGGCTACCCCCACTGTCAAGTCCCCACCACGTACCCGTAAGAGTCGCTGTCCAACAGCCCAGGAATATGCTGTAGAAGTGGTGCTGATCATCGCTATGTTATACGGACCTACCTAAGCTTGCCGCTGGGCCACACCCTGTGTGCCACTCATAGTGCCCCATTTTCCCTCTCTCCCTTCCCTCCTAACCCATCCTCCTCAGTCCCATTCCCTTTGGTAACTGTGAGTCCATTCTTGGGTTCGGTGCGGCGTCTACTGTCCTTTTCTATCACTCCTTTTCTTTTTTCTGCTACTCCACAGGTGAGTGAAATCAGTTGACACTTGTCTTTGTGCGTGGCTTATTTCGCGGAGCATGATACCCTCTACCTCTCTCCATGTTGTTGCACATGGTAGGATTGGTTTCTGCATATGGCAGAATAATATTCCACTTTTCATCCTCTGATAGACACTTACCTTGTCTGTTGTTGTGGACAGTGCTGTGATAATTATACGGGTGCACAGGTCTTTTTTAAACTGGGCTGCTGTATTCTAGTGTTTATTTCTGTATGTCCGGATGTTTGAATTTATTTAGTTAGTTCATTACTCCCTTGCATATCTGTTATTTATTTATTTATTTATCATTAGTCTTCATCTACGTGAGTCTCATGTAGTTTAGTAAACTGCCCCCCACAATGAGATGCCCCCAGATACCTCATTGCAGTCACTGTCCATGAGCATATTAAGATGCTGTAGAATCCCTTGTTGTCTTCTCTGTGTCGTACGTCCCTCCCCGTGCCCACCCTTCTGCTTTATGCATGCCAAAGGTAATGTGCACATTCGCCCCCGCTCCGCCTGACATTTTCCTCCGTTCCCACCTGTCCACCTCCATCCCTTTCCCTTCGGTAACTGTTAGTCCACTCTTGTGGTGCCGTTTTTCTTCTTCGGCTGTCTCTTGGTTTCCCTCCTGCACAGGCGAGTGATATCATTTGATACTTGTGTTTCTCCACCTGCCTGCCTTATTACACTGAGTATGATGCCGTCTCACAGCATCCGTGTTTCTGCCAATGGTGGGATTTGTTTTCCTATGACTGAATAATATTCCATTGTTCATCTACTGATGGACACTGAGCTTGGCTATTGAGAATAGTGCTGTGGTCATCGTAGGGATGCACGTGTCGCTTTTAAACTGGGGGCGGCAATGTCTCATTCATTCATTCATCTGTTTATTCATTTATTTTTTTATCATGAATCTACAATTATGTGGATAACATCATGTTTATTACACTCCCCCCATCACCAACGTAGGAATGGTTAAGGGACTAAGAAGGCTGGTTGTGAAGGACGGTTGCAGGCTGGTAAGGGGGCATTACGATTAGCTCACATAATGTGGGAGGGAATTCTATAGGGAAGGCAGTATAGTTCAGAGAATTCAAGCAGTGATTCTGTAGGATCTTACTATGCTGGTGAACAGTGAGTGTAATGGGGTCTGGGGGGCGACTTGATGATCTGGGCAGTCTAGTAACCTTGATGTTCCTTATGTAATTGTAGATTGGTTATTGTGAATAGTGCTGCCATAAATTTAGGGGTGCAGATGTCTTTCTAGAACTGGGCTGCTGCGTTCTTTATGTATGTATGTTTGTATGTATGTATGTGTGTATGTATGTATTCATCCATCCATGCATCCATTCATTCATTCATTCATTTATTATCTGTCTACCTATCTATCCATGGATGTTTCTGTCATTAATGCCCATTAGAGGAGTTCCATTATGTTTACAAGACTCCCCCCATCACGCACGTGCCCCCAGATACCCCATTGCAGTCACTGTCCATGAGCATAGTAAGATAACTGTAGAATCCCTACTTGTCTTTTCTGTGTTTTTACGCCCTGTCTGTGACACCCCTCCCACGTTATATATTCTTCTTCTAATGTGTCCTTACTTCACCCCTCCCTAATCCCTCCATTCCCACCCATACACCTCAGTCTCTTTCCCTCTGTTAACTTTTAGTCCATTCTTGGGTTTTCTGAGACTGCTGCTGTTTCCTTCTTCAGTTTTTTGTTTGTTCTGATACTGTAGTGATGAGTGATATCATTATACATATATAGATATTTATATATATATATATATGTATGTATGTAGGTAAGTAACTCTAATGTTTGCTAAGATGATGCAGCTTCGCACGGCTGGGCACTGCCCCCCCCCCTCCCCGTGGGTGGAGTTTGTAAGCGCAGCACTGTTGCCTGGAGATTCCACGATGTCACAGTGGTGCCTCTGTCCTAGAGACATAATGTGTATGCTGAGAGGAGCAGGTGTGATTCCGGTGAGGTGGACACTGACCAACTTGACAGCATCAGGCTAAATGGAATCCAGAGCCAAGGTACTGTGTGTTCCTTTTCATTTTGTTGTCCCTGCTTCAAAGTTACATGAACAACATTATGGTTCCTAGGCTACCCCCACAGGCAAGTCCCCACCACGTACCCGTAAGAGTCGCTGTCCAACAGCCCAGGAATATGCTGTAGAAGTGGTGCTGATCATCGCTATGTTATACGGACCTACCTAAGCTTGCCGCTGGGCCACACCCTGTGTGCCACTCATAGTGCCCCATTTTCCCTCTCTCCCTTCCCTCCTAACCCATCCTCCTCAGTCCCATTCCCTTTGGTAACTGTGAGTCCATTCTTGGGTTCGGTGCGGCGTCTACTGTCCTTTTCTATCACTCCTTTTCTTTTTTCTGCTACTCCACAGGTGAGTGAAATCAGTTGACACTTGTCTTTGTGCGTGGCTTATTTCGCGGAGCATGATACCCTCTACCTCTCTCCATGTTGTTGCACATGGTAGGATTGGTTTCTGCATATGGCAGAATAGTATTCCACTTTTCATCCTCTGATAGACACTTACCTTGTCTGTTGTTGTGGACAGTGCTGTGATAATTATACGGGTGCACAGGTCTTTTTTAAACTGGGCTGCTGTATTCTAGTGTTTATTTCTGTATGTCCGGATGTTTGAATTTATTTAGTTAGTTCATTACTCCCTTGCATATCTGTTATTTATTTATTTATTTATCATTAGTCTTCATCTACGTGAGTCTCATGTAGTTTAGTAAACTGCCCCCCACAATGAGATGCCCCCAGATACCTCATTGCAGTCACTGTCCATGAGCATATTAAGATGCTGTAGAATCCCTTGTTGTCTTCTCTGTGTCGTACGTCCCTCCCCGTGCCCACCCTTCTGCTTTATGCATGCCAAAGGTAATGTGCACATTCGCCCCCGCTCCGCCTGACATTTTCCTCCGTTCCCACCTGTCCACCTCCATCCCTTTCCCTTCGGTAACTGTTAGTCCACTCTTGTGGTGCCGTTTTTCTTCTTCGGCTGTCTCTTGGTTTCCCTCCTGCACAGGCGAGTGATATCATTTGATACTTGTGTTTCTCCACCTGCCTGCCTTATTACACTGAGTGTGATGCCGTCTCACAGCATCCGTGTTTCTGCCAATGGTGGGATTTGTTTTCCTATGACTGAATAATATTCCATTGTTCATCTACTGATGGACACTGAGCTTGGCTATTGAGAATAGTGCTGTGGTCATCATAGGGATGCACGTGTCGCTTTTAAACTGGGGGCGGCAATGTCTCATTCATTCATTCATCTGTTTATTCATTTATTTTTTTATCATGAATCTACAATTATGTGGATAACATCATGTTTATTACACTCCCCCCATCACCAACGTAGGAATGGTTAAGGGACTAAGAAGGCTGGTTGTGAAGGATGGTTGCAGGCTGGTAAGGGGGCATTACGATTAGCTCACATAATGTGGGGGGGAATTCTATAGGGAAGGCAGTATAGTTCAGAGAATTCAAGCAGTGATTCTGTAGGATCTTACTATGCTGGTGAACAGTGAGTGTAATGGGGTCTGGGGGGCGACTTGATGATCTGGGCAGTCTAGTAACCTTGATGTTCCTTATGTAATTGTAGATTGGTTATTGTGAATAGTGCTGCCCTAAATTTAGGGGTGCAGATGTCTTTCTAGAACTGGGCTGCTGCGTTCTTTATGTATGTATGTTTGTATGTATGTATGTGTGTATGTATGTATTCATCCATCTATGCATCCATTCATTCATTCATTCATTTATTATCTGTCTACCTATCTATCCATGGATGTTTCTGTCATTAATGCCCATTAGAGGAGTTCCATTATGTTTACAAGACTCCCCCCATCACGCACGTGCCCCCAGATACCCCATTGCAGTCACTGTCCATGAGCATAGTAAGATAACTGTAGAATCCCTACTTGTCTTTTCTGTGTTTTTCCGCCCTGTCTGTGACACCCCTCCCACGTTATATATTCTTCTTCTAATGTGTCCTTACTTCGCCCCTCCCTAATCCCTCCATTCCCACCCATACACCTCAGTCTCTTTCCCTCTGTTAACTTTTAGTCCATTCTTGGGTTTTCTGAGACTGCTGCTGTTTCCTTCTTCAGTTTTTTGTTTGTTCTGATACTGTAGTGATGAGTGATATCATTATACATATATAGATATTTATATATATATATATATGTATGTATGTAGGTAAGTAACTCTAATGTTTGCTAAGATGATGCAGCTTCGCACGGCTGGGCACTGCCCCCCCCTCCCCGTGGGTGGAGTTTGTAAGCGCAGCACTGTTGCCTGGAGATTCCACGATGTCACAGTGGTGCCTCTGTCCTAGAGACATAATGTGTATGCTGAGAGGAGCAGGTGTGATTCCGGTGAGGTGGACACTGACCAACTTGACAGCATCAGGCTAAATGGAATCCAGAGCCAAGGTACTGTGTGTTCCTTTTCATTTTGTTGTCCCTGCTTCAAAGTTACATGAACAACATTATGGTTCCTAGGCTACCCCCACTGTCAAGTCCCCACCACGTACCCGTAAGAGTCGCTGTCCAACAGCCCAGGAATATGCTGTAGAAGTGGTGCTGATCATCGCTATGTTATACGGACCTACCTAAGCTTGCCGCTGGGCCACACCCTGTGTGCCACTCATAGTGCCCCATTTTCCCTCTCTCCCTTCCCTCCTAACCCATCCTCCTCAGTCCCATTCCCTTTGGTAACTGTGAGTCCATTCTTGGGTTCGGTGCAGCGTCTACTGTCCTTTTCTATCACTCCTTTTCTTTTTTCTGCTACTCCACAGGTGAGTGAAATCAGTTGACACTTGTCTTTGTGCGTGGCTTATTTCGCGGAGCATGATACCCTCTACCTCTCTCCATGTTGTTGCACATGGTAGGATTGGTTTCTGCATATGGCAGAATAATATTCCACTTTTCATCCTCTGATAGACACTTACCTTGTCTGTTGTTGTGGACAGTGCTGTGATAATTATACGGGTGCACAGGTCTTTTTTAAACTGGGCTGCTGTATTCTAGTGTTTATTTCTGTATGTCCGGATGTTTGAATTTATTTAGTTAGTTCATTACTCCCTTGCATATCTGTTATTTATTTATTTATTTATCATTAGTCTTCATCTACGTGAGTCTCATGTAGTTTAGTAAACTGCCCCCCACAATGAGATGCCCCCAGATACCTCATTGCAGTCACTGTCCATGAGCATATTAAGATGCTGTAGAATCCCTTGTTGTCTTCTCTGTGTCGTACGTCCCTCCCCGTGCCCACCCTTCTGCTTTATGCATGCCAAAGGTAATGTGCACATTCGCCCCCGCTCCGCCTGACATTTTCCTCCGTTCCCACCTGTCCACCTCCATCCCTTTCCCTTCGGTAACTGTTAGTCCACTCTTGTGGTGCCGTTTTTCTTCTTCGGCTGTCTCTTGGTTTCCCTCCTGCACAGGCGAGTGATATCATTTGATACTTGTGTTTCTCCACCTGCCTGCCTTATTACACTGAGTATGATGCCGTCTCACAGCATCCGTGTTTCTGCCAATGGTGGGATTTGTTTTCCTATGACTGAATAATATTCCATTGTTCATCAACTGATGGACACTGAGCTTGGCTATTGAGAATAGTGCTGTGGTCATCATAGGGATGCACGTGTCGCTTTTAAACTGGGGGCGGCAATGTCTCATTCATTCATTCATCTGTTTATTCATTTATTTTTTTATCATGAATCTACAATTATGTGGATAACATCATGTTTATTACACTCCCCCCATCACCAACGTAGGAATGGTTAAGGGACTAAGAAGGCTGGTTGTGAAGGACGGTTGCAGGCTGGTAAGGGGGCATTACGATTAGCTCACATAATGTGGGAGGGAATTCTATAGGGAAGTCAGTATAGTTCAGAGAATTCAAGCAGTGATTCTGTAGGATCTTACTATGCTGGTGAACAGTGAGTGTAATGGGGTCTGGGGGGCGACTTGATGATCTGGGCAGTCTAGTAACCTTGATGTTCCTTATGTAATTGTAGATTGGTTATTGTGAATAGTGCTGCCCTAAATTTAGGGGTGCAGATGTCTTTCTAGAACTGGGCTGCTGCGTTCTTTATGTATGTATGTTTGTATGTATGTATGTGTGTATGTATGTATTCATCCATCCATGCATCCATTCATTCATTCATTCATTTATTATCTGACTACCTATCTATCCATGGATGTTTCTGTCATTAATGCCCATTAGAGGAGTTCCATTATGTTTACAAGACTCCCCCCATCACGCACGTGCCCCCAGATACCCCATTGCAGTCACTGTCCATGAGCATGGTAAGATACTGTAGAATCCCTACTTGTCTTTTCTGTGTTTTTCTGCCCTGTCTGTGACACCCCTCCCACATTATATATTCTTCTTCTAATGTGTCCTTACTTCGCCCCTCCCTAATCCCTCCATTCCCACCCATACACCTCAGTCTCTTTCCCTCTGTTAACTTTTAGTCCATTCTTGGGTTTTCTGAGACTGCTGCTGTTTCCTTCTTCAGTTTTTTGTTTGTTCTGATACTGTAGTGATGAGTGATATCATTATACATATATAGATATTTATATATATATATATATGTGTATGTATGTAGGTAAGTAACTCTAATGTTTGCTAAGATGATGCAGCTTCGCACGGCTGGGCACTGCCCCCCCCTCCCCGTGGGTGGAGTTTGTATGCGCAGCACTGTTGCCTGGAGATTCCACGATGTCACAGTGGTGCCTCTGTCCTAGAGACATAATGTGTATGCTGAGAGGAGCAGGTGTGATTCCGGTGAGGTGGACACTGACCAACTTGACAGCATCAGGCTAAATGGAATCCAGAGCCAAGGTACTGTGTGTTCCTTTTCATTTTGTTGTCCCTGCTTCAAAGTTACATGAACAACATTATGGTTCCTAGGCTACCCCCACAGGCAAGTCCCCACCACGTACCCGTAAGAGTCGCTGTCCAACAGCCCACGAATATGCTGTAGAAGTGCTGCTGATCATCGCTATGTTATACGGTCCTACGTAAGCTTGCCGCCGGGCCACACCCTGTGTGCCACTCATAGTGCCCCATTTTCCCTCTCTCCCTTCCCTCCTAACCCATTCTCCTCAGTCCCATTCCCTTTGGTAACTGTGAGTCCATTCTTGGGATCGGTGCAGCGTCTACTGTCCTTTTCTATCACTCCTTTTCTTTTTTCTGCTACTCCACAGGTGAGTGAAATCAGTTGACACTTGTCTTTGTGCGTGGCTTATTTCGCGGAGCATGATACCCTCTACCTCTCTCCATGTTGTTGCACATGGTAGGATTGGTTTCTGCATATGGCAGAATAATATTCCACTTTTCATCCTCTGATAGACACTTACCTTGTCTGTTGTTGTGGACAGTGCTGTGATAATTATACGGGTGCACAGGTCTTTTTTAAACTGGGCTGCTGTATTCTAGTGTTTATTTCTGTATGTCCGGATGTTTGAATTTATTTAGTTAGTTCATTACTCCCTTGCATATCTGTTATTTATTTATTTATTTATCATTAGTCTTCATCTACGTGAGTCTCATGTAGTTTAGTAAACTGCCCCCCACAATGAGATGCCCCCAGATACCTCATTGCAGTCACTGTCCATGAGCATATTAAGATGCTGTAGAATCCCTTGTTGTCTTCTCTGTGTCGTACGTCCCTCCCCGTGCCCACCCTTCTGCTTTATGCATGCCAAAGGTAATGTGCACATTCGCCCCCGCTCCGCCTGACATTTTCCTCCGTTCCCACCTGTCCACCTCCATCCCTTTCCCTTCGGTAACTGTTAGTCCACTCTTGTGGTGCCGTTTTTCTTCTTCGGCTGTCTCTTGGTTTCCCTCCTGCACAGGCGAGTGATATCATTTGATACTTGTGTTTCTCCACCTGCCTGCCTTATTACACTGAGTATGATGCCGTCTCACAGCATCCGTGTTTCTGCGAATGGTGGGATTTGTTTTCCTATGACTGAATAATATTCCATTGTTCATCTACTGATGGACACTGAGCTTGGCTATTGAGAATAGTGCTGTGGTCATCATAGGGATGCACGTGTCGCTTTTAAACTGGGGGCGGCAATGTCTCATTCATTCATTCATCTGTTTATTCATTTATTTTTTTATCATGAATCTACAATTATGTGGATAACATCATGTTTATTACACTCCCCCCATCACCAACGTAGGAATGGTTAAGGGACTAAGAAGGCTGGTTGTGAAGGACGGTTGCAGGCTGGTAAGGGGGCATTACGATTAGCTCACATAATGTGGGAGGGAATTCTATAGGGAAGGCAGTATAGTTCAGAGAATTCAAGCAGTGATTCTGTAGGATCTTACTATGCTGGTGAACAGTGAGTGTAATGGGGTCTGGGGGGCGACTTGATGATCTGGGCAGTCTAGTAACCTTGATGTTTCTTATGTAATTGTAGATTGGTTATTGTGAATAGTGCTGCCCTAAATTTACGGGTGCAGATGTCTTTCTAGAACTGGGCTGCTGCGTTCTTTATGTATGTATGTTTGTATGTATGTATGTGTGTATGTATGTATTCATCCATCCATGCATCCATTCATTCATTCATTCATTTATTATCTGACTACCTATCTATCCATGGATGTTTCTGTCATTAATGCCCATTAGAGGAGTTCCATTATGTTTACAAGACTCCCCCCATCACGCACGTGCCCCCAGATACCCCATTGCAGTCACTGTCCATGAGCATGGTAAGATACTGTAGAATCCCTACTTGTCTTTTCTGTGTTTTTCCGCCCTGTCTGTGACACCCCTCCCACATTATATATTCTTCTTCTAATGTGTCCTTACTTCGCCCCTCCCTAATCCCTCCATTCCCACCCATACACCTCAGTCTCTTTCCCTCTGTTAACTTTTAGTCCATTCTTGGGTTTTCTGAGACTGCTGCTGTTTCCTTCTTCAGTTTTTTGTTTGTTCTGATACTGTAGTGATGAGTGATATCATTATACATATATAGATATATATATATATATCTATATATGTATGTATTTAGGTAAGTAACTCTAATGTTTGCTAAGATGATGCAGCTCCGCACGGCTGGGCACTGCCCCCCCCTCCCCGTGGGTGGAGTTTGTAAGCGCAGCACTGTTGCCTGGAGTTTCCACGATGTCACAATGGTGCCTCTGTCCTAGAGACATAATGTGTATGCTGAGAGGAGCAGGTGTGATTCCGGTGAGGTGGACACTGACCAACTTGACAGCATCAGGCTAAATGGAATCCAGAGCCAAGGTACTGTGTGTTCCTTTTCATTTTGTTGTCCCTGCTTCAAAGTTACATGAACAACATTATGGTTCCTAGGCTACCCCCACAGGCAAGTCCCCACCACGTACCCGTAAGAGTCGCTGTCCAACAGCCCACGAATATGCTGTAGAAGTGCTGCTGATCATCGCTATGTTATACGGTCCTACGTAAGCTTGCCGCCGGGCCACACCCTGTGTGCCACTCATAGTGCCCCATTTTCCCTCTCTCCCTTCCCTCCTAACCCATCCTCTTCAGTCCCATTCCCTTTGGTAACTGTGAGTCCATTCTTTGGTTCGGTGCGGCTTCTACTGTCCTTTTCTATCACTCGTTTTCTTTTTTCTGCTACTCCACAGGTGAGTGAAATCAGTTGACACTTGTCTTTTGTCTGCGTGGCTTATTTCGCGGAGCATGATACCCTCTACCTCTCTCCATGTTGTTGCACATGGTAGGATTGGTTTCTGCATATGGCAGAATAATATTCCACTTTTCATCCTCTGATAGACACTTACCTTGTCTGTTGTTGTGGACAGTGCTGTGATAATTATACGGGTGCACAGGTCTTTTTTAAACTGGGCTGCTGTATTCTAGTGTTTATTTCTGTATGTCCGGATGTTTGAATATATTTAGTTAGTTCATTACTCCCTTGCATATCTGTTATTTATTTATTTATTCATCATTAGTCTTCATCTACGTGAGTCTCATGTATTTTAGTAAACTGCCCCCCACAATGAGATGCCCCCAGATACCTCATTGCAGTCACTGTCCATGAGCATATTAAGATGCTGTAGAATCCCTTGTTGTCTTCTCTGTGTCGTACGTCCCTCCCCGTGCCCACCCTTCTGCTTTATGCATGCCAAAGGTAATGTGCACATTCGCCCCCGCTCCGCCTGACATTTTCCTCCGTTCCCACCTGTCCACCTCCATCCCTTTCCCTTCGGTAACTGTTAGTCCACTCTTGCGGTGCCGTTTTTCTTCTTCGGCTGTCTCTTGGTTCCCCTCCTGCACAGGCGAGTGATATCATTTGATACTTGTGTTTCTCCACCTGCCTGCCTTATTACACTGAGTATGATGCCCTCTCACAGCATCCGTGTTTCTGCAAATGGTGGGATTTGTTTTCCTATGACTGAATAATATTCCATTGTTCACCTACTGATGGACACTGAGCTTGGCTATTGAGAATAGTGCTGTGGTCATCATAGGGATGCACGTGTCGCTTTTGAACTGGGGGCGGCAATGTCTCATTCATTCATTCATCTGTTTATTCATTTATTTTTTTATCATGAATCTACAATTATGTGGATAACATCATGTTTATTACACTCCCCCCATCACCAACGTAGGAATGGTTAAGGGACTAAGAAGGCTGGTTGTGAAGGACGGTTGCAGGCTGGTAAGGGGGCATTACGATTAGCTCACATAATGTGGGGGGGAATTCTATAGGGAAGGCAGTATAGTTCAGAGAATTCAAGCAGTGATTCTGTAGGATGTTACTATGCTGGTGAACAGTGAGTGTAATGGGGTCTGGGGGGCGACTTGATGATCTGGGCAGTCTAGTAACCTTGATGTTCCTTATGTAATTGTAGATTGGTTATTGTGAATAGTGCTGCCATAAATTTAGGGGTGCAGATGTCTTTCTAGAACTGGGCTGCTGCGTTCTTTATGTATGTATGTTTGTATGTATGTATGTGTGTATGTATGTATTCATCCATCCATGCATCCATTCATTCATTCATTCATTTATTATCTGTCTACCTATCTATCCATGGATGTTTCTGTCATTAATGCCCATTAGAGGAGTTCCATTATGTTTACAAGACTCCCCCCATCACGTGCGTGCCCCCAGATACCCCATTGCAGTCACTGTCCATGAGCATAGTAAGATAACTGTAGAATCCCTACTTGTCTTTTCTGTGTTTTTCCGCCCTGTCTGTGACACCCCTCCCACATTATATATTCTTCTTCTAATGTGTCCTTACTTCGCCCCTCCCTAATCCCTCCATTCCCACCCATACACCTCAGTCTCTTTCCCTCTGTTAACTTTTAGTCCATTCTTGGGTTTTCTGAGACTGCTGCTGTTTCCTTCTTCAGTTTTTTGTTTGTTCTGATACTGTAGTGATGAGTGATATCATTATACATATATAGATATTTATATATATATATATATGTATGTATGTAGGTAAGTAACTCTAATGTTTGCTAAGATGATGCAGCTTCGCACGGCTGGGCACTGCCCCCCCCTCCCCGTGGGTGGAGTTTGTAAGCGCAGCACTGTTGCCTGGAGATTCCACGATGTCACAGTGGTGCCTCTGTCCTAGAGACATAATGTGTATGCTGAGAGGAGCAGGTGTGATTCCGGTGAGGTGGACACTGACCAACTTGACAGCATCAGGCTAAATGGAATCCAGAGCCAAGGTACTGTGTGTTCCTTTTCATTTTGTTGTCCCTGCTTCAAAGTTACATGAACAACATTATGGTTCCTAGGCTACCCCCACAGGCAAGTCCCCACCACGTACCCGTAAGAGTCGCTGTCCAACAGCCCACGAATATGCTGTAGAAGTGCTGCTGATCATCGCTATGTTATACGGTCCTACGTAAGCTTGCCGCCGGGCCACACCCTGTGTGCCACTCATAGTGCCCCATTTTCCCTCTCTCCCTTCCCTCCTAACCCATCCTCTTCAGTCCCATTCCCTTTGGTAACTGTGAGTCCATTCTTTGGTTCGGTGCGGCTTCTACTGTCCTTTTCTATCACTCGTTTTCTTTTTTCTGCTACTCCACAGGTGAGTGAAATCAGTTGACACTTGTCTTTGTCTGCGTGGCTTATTTCGCGGAGCATGATACCCTCTACCTCTCTCCATGTTGTTGCACATGGTAGGATTGGTTTCTGCATATGGCAGAATAATATTCCACTTTTCATCCTCTGATAGACACTTACCTTGTCTGTTGTTGTGGACAGTGCTGTGATAATTATACGGGTGCACAGGTCTTTTTTAAACTGGGCTGCTGTATTCTAGTGTTTATTTCTGTATGTCCGGATGTTTGAATATATTTAGTTAGTTCATTACTCCCTTGCATATCTGTTATTTATTTATTTATTCATCATTAGTCTTCATCTACGTGAGTCTCATGTAGTTTAGTAAACTGCCCCCCACAATGAGATGCCCCCAGATACCTCATTGCAGTCACTGTCCATGAGCATATTAAGATGCTGTAGAATCCCTTGTTGTCTTCTCTGTGTCGTACGTCCCTCCCCGTGCCCACCCTTCTGCTTTATGCATGCCAAAGGTAATGTGCACATCGCCCCCGCTCCGCCTGATTTTCCTCCGTTCCCACCTGTCCACCTCCATCCCTTTCCCTTCGGTAACTGTTAGTCCACTCTTGCGGTGCCGTTTTTCTTCTTCGGCTGTCTCTTGGTTCCCATCCTGCACAGGCGAGTGATATCATTTGATACTTGTGTTTCTCCACCTGCCTGCCTTATTACACTGAGTATGATGCCCTCTCACACCATCCGTGTTTCTGCAAATGGTGGGATTTGTTTTCCTATGACTGAATAATATTCCATTGTTCACCTACTGATGGACACTGAGCTTGGCTATTGAGAATAGTGCTGTGGTCATTATAGGGATGCACGTGTCGCTTTTAAACTGGGGGCGGCAATGTCTCATTCATTCATTCATCTGTTTATTCATTTATTTTTTTATCATGAATCTACAATTATGTGGATAACATCATGTTTATTACACTCCCCCCATCACCAACGTAGGAATGGTTAAGGGACTAAGATGGCTGGTTGTGAAGGACGGTTGCAGGCTGGTAAGGGGGCATTACGATTAGCTCACATAATGTGGGGGGGAATTCTATAGGGAAGGCAGTATAGTTCAGAGAATTCAAGCAGTGATTCTGTAGGATCTTACTATGCTGGTGAACAGTGAGTGTAATGGGGTCTGGGGGGCGACTTGATGATCTGGGCAGTTTAGTAACCTTGATGTTCCTTCTGTAATTGTAGATTGGTTATTGTGAATAGTGCTGCCATAAATTTAGGGGTGCAGATGTTTTTCTAGAACTGGTCTGCTGCGTTCTTTATGTATGTATGTTTGTATGTATGCATGTGTGTATGTATGTATTCATCCATCCATGCATTCATTCATTCATTCATTCATTTATTATCTGTCTACCTATCTATCCATGGATGTTTCTGTCATTAATGCACAATTAGAGGAGTTCCATTATGTTTAATAGACTTCCCCCATCACGCACGTGCCCCCAGATACGCCATTGCAGTCACTGTCCATGAGCATAGTAAGATACTGTAGAATCCATACTTGTCTTTTCTGTGTTTTTCCGCCCTGTCTGTAACACCCCTCCCACATTATATATTCTTCTTCTAATGTGTCCTTACTTCGCCCCTCCCTAATCCCTCCATTCCCACCCATACACCTCAGTCTCTTTCCCTCTGTTAACTTTTAGTCCATTCTTGGGTTTTCTGAGACTGCTGCTGTTTCCTTCTTCAGTTTTTTGTTTGTTCTGATACTGTAGTGATGAGTGGTATCATTATACATATATAGATATTTATATATATATATATATGTATGTATGTAGGTAAGTAACTCTAATATTTGCTAAGATGATGCAGCTTCGCACGGCTGGGCACTGCCCCCCCCTCCCCGTGGGTGGAGTTTGTAAGCGCAGCACTGTTGCCTGGAGATTCCACGATGTCACAGTGGTGCCTCTGTCCTAGAGACATAATGTGTATGCTGAGAGGAGCAGGTGTGATTCCGGTGAGGTGGACACTGACCAACTTGACAGCATCAGGCTAAATGGAATCCAGAGCCAAGGTACTGTGTGTTCCTTTTCATTTTGTTGTCCCTGCTTCAAAGTTACATGAACAACATTATGGTTCCTAGGCTACCCCCACAGGCAAGTCCCCACCACGTACCCGTAAGAGTCGCTGTCCAACAGCCCACGAATATGCTGTAGAAGTGCTGCTGATCATCGCTATGTTATACGGTCCTACGTAAGCTTGCCGCCGGGCCACACCCTGTGTGCCACTCATAGTGCCCCATTTTCCCTCTCTCCCTTCCCTCCTAACCCTTCCTCTTCAGTCCCATTCCCTTTGGTAACTGTGAGTCCATTCTTTGGTTCGGTGCGGCTTCTACTGTCCTTTTCTATCACTCGTTTTCTTTTTTCTGCTACTCCACAGGTGAGTGAAATCAGTTGACACTTGTCTTTGTCTGCGTGGCTTATTTCGCGGAGCATGATACCCTCTACCTCTCTCCATGTTGTTGCACATGGTAGGATTGGTTTCTGCATATGGCAGAATAATATTCCACTTTTCATCCTCTGATAGACACTTACCTTGTCTGTTGTTGTGGACAGTGCTGTGATAATTATACGGGTGCACAGGTCTTTTTTAAACTGGGCTGCTGTATTCTAGTGTTTATTTCTGTATGTCCGGATGTTTGAATATATTTAGTTAGTTCATTACTCCCTTGCATATCTGTTATTTATTTATTTATTTATCATTAGTCTTCATCTACGTGAGTCTCATGTAGTTTAGTAAACTGCCCCCCACAATGAGATGCCCCCAGATACCTCATTGCAGTCACTGTCCATGAGCATATTAAGATGCTGTAGAATCCCTTGTTGTCTTCTCTGTGTCGTACGTCCCTCCCCGTGCCCACCCTTCTGCTTTATGCATGCCAAAGGTAATGTGCACATTCGCCCCCGCTCCGCCTGACATTTTCCTCCGTTCCCACCTGTCCACCTCCATCCCTTTCCCTTCGGTAACTGTTAGTCCACTCTTGCGGTGCCGTTTTTCTTCTTCGGCTGTCTCTTGGTTCCCCTCCTGCACAGGCGAGTGATATCATTTGATACTTGTGTTTCTCCACCTGCCTGCCTTATTACACTGAGTATGATGCCCTCTCACAGCATCCGTGTTTCTGCAAATGGTGGGATTTGTTTTCCTATGACTGAATAATATTCCATTGTTCACCTACTGATGGACACTGAGCTTGGCTATTGAGAATAGTGCTGTGGTCATCATAGGGATGCACGTGTCGCTTTTGAACTGGGGGCAGCAATGTCTCATTCATTCATTCATCTGTTTATTCATTTATTTTTTTATCATGAATCTACAATTATGTGGATAACATCATGTTTATTACACTCCCCCTTCACCAACGTAGGAATGGTTAAGGGACTAAGAAGGCTGGTTGTGAAGGACGGTTGCAGGCTGGTAAGGGGGCATTACGATTAGCTCACATAATGTGGGGGGGAATTCTATAGGGAAGGCAGTATAGTTCAGAGAATTCAAGCAGTGATTCTGTAGGATCTTACTATGCTGGTGAACAGTGAGTGTAATGGGGTCTGGGGGGCGACTTGATGATCTGGGCAGTCTAGTAACCTTGATGTTCCTTATGTAATTGTAGATTGGTTATTGTGAATAGTGCTGCCATAAATTTAGGGGTGCAGATGTCTTTCTAGAACTGGGCTGCTGCGTTCTTTATGTATGTATGTTTGTATGTATGTATGTGTGTATGTATGTATTCATCCATCCATGCATCCATTCATTCATTCATTCATTTATTATCTGTCTACCTATCTATCCATGGATGTTTCTGTCATTAATGCCCATTAGAGGAGTTCCATTATGTTTACAAGACTCCCCCCATCACGCACGTGCCCCCAGATACCCCATTGCAGTCACTGTCCATGAGCATAGTAAGATAACTGTAGAATCCCTACTTGTCTTTTCTGTGTTTTTCCGCCCTGTCTGTGACACCCCTCCCACATTATATATTCTTCTTCTAATGTGTCCTTACTTCGCCCCTCCCTAATCCCTCCATTCCCACCCATACACCTCAGTCTCTTTCCCTCTGTTAACTTTTAGTCCATTCTTGGGTTTTCTGAGACTGCTGCTGTTTCCTTCTTCAGTTTTTTGTTTGTTCTGATACTGTAGTGATGAGTGATATCATTATACATATATAGATATTTATATATATATATATATGTATGTATGTAGGTAAGTAACTCTAATGTTTGCTAAGATGATGCAGCTTCGCACGGCTGGGCACTGCCCCCCCCTCCCCGTGGGTGGAGTTTGTAAGCGCAGCACTGTTGCCTGGAGATTCCACGATGTCACAGTGGTGCCTCTGTCCTAGAGACATAATGTGTATGCTGAGAGGAGCAGGTGTGATTCGGGTGAGGTGGACACTGACCAACTTGACAGCATCAAGCTAAATGGAATCCAGAGCCAAGGTACTGTGTGTTCCTTTTCATTTTGTTGTCCCTGCTTCAAAGTTACATGAACAACATTATGGTTCCTAGGGAACCCCCACTGTCAAGTCCCCACCACGTACCCGTAAGAGTCGCTGTCCAACAGCCCAGGAATATGCTGTAGAAGTGCTGCTGATCATCGCTATGTTATACGGACCTACCTTAGCTTGCCGCCGGGCCACACCCTGTGTGCCACTCATAGTGCCCCATTTTCCCTCTCTCCCTTCCCTCCTAACCCATCCTCCTCAGTCCCATTCCCTTTGGTAACTGTGAGTCCATTCTTGGGTTCGGTGCGGCTTCTACTGTCCTTTTCTATCACTCCTTTTCTTTTTTCTGCTACTCCACAGCTGAGTGAAATCAGTTGACACTTGTCTTTGTCTGCGTGGCTTATTTCGTGGAGCATGATACCCTCTACCTCTCTCCATGTTGTTGCACGTGGTAGGATTGGTTTCTGCATATGGCAGAATAATATTCCACTTTTCATCCTCTGATAGACACTTACCTTGTCTGTTGTTGTGGACAGTGCTGTGATAATTATACGGGTGCACAGGTCTTTTTTAAACTGGGCTGCTGTATTCTAGTGTTTATTTCTGTATGTCCGGATGTTTGAATATAATTAGTTAGTTCATTACTCCCTTGCATATCTGTTATTTATTTATTTATTTATCATTAGTCTTCATCTACGTGAGTCTCATGTAGTTTAGTAAACTGCCCCCCACAATGAGATGCCCCCAGATACCTCATTGCAGTCACTGTCCATGAGCATATTAAGATGCTGTAGAATCCCTTGTTGTCTTCTCTGTGTCGTACGTCCCTCCCCGTGCCCACCCTTCTGCTTTATGCATGCCAAAGGTAATGTGCACATTCGCCCCCGCTCCGCCTGACATTTTCCTCCGTTCCCACCTGTCCACCTCCATCCCTTTCCCTTCGGTAACTGTTAGTCCACTCTTGTGGTGCCGTTTTTCTTCTTCGGCTGTCTCTTGGTTTCCCTCCTGCACAGGCGAGTGATATCATTTGATACTTGTGTTTCTCCACCTGCCTGCCTTATTACACTGAGTATGATGCCGTCTCACAGCATCCGTGTTTCTGCCAATGGTGGGATTTGTTTTCCTATGACTGAATAATATTCCATTGTTCATCTACTGATGGACACTGAGCTTGGCTATTGAAAATAGTGCTGTGGTCATCATAGGGATGCACGTGTCGCTTTTAAACTGGGGGCGGCAATGTATCATTCATTTATTCATCTGTTTATTCATTTATTTTTTTATCATGAATCTACAATTATGTGGATAACATCATGTTTATTACACTCCCCCCATCACCAACGTAGGAATGGTTAAGGGACTAAGAAGACTGGTTGTGAAGGACGGTTGCATGCTGGTAAGGGTTCCTTACGATTAGCTCACATAATGTGGGAGGGAATTCTATAGGGAAGGCAGTATAGTTCAGAGAATTCAAGCAGTGATTCTGTAGGATCTTACTATGCTGGTGAACAGTGAGTGTAATGGGGTCTGGGGGGCGACTTGATGATCTGGGCAGTCTAGTAACCTTGATGTTCCTTATGTAATTGTAGATTGGTTATTGTGAATAGTGCTGCCCTAAATTTAGGGGTGCAGATGTCTTTCTAGAACTGGGCTGCTGCGTTCTTTATGTATGTATGTTTGTATGTATGTATGTGTGTATGTATGTATTCATCCATCCATGCATCCATTCATTCATTCATTCATTTATTATCTGTCTACCTATCTATCCATGGATGTTTCTGTCATTAATGCCTATTAGAGGAGTTCCATTATGTTTACAAGACTCCCCCCATCACGCACGTGCCCCCAGATACCCCATTGCAGTCACTGTCCATGAGCATGGTAAGATACTGTAGAATCCCTACTTGTCTTTTCTGTGTTTTTCCGCCCTGTCTGTGACACCCCTCCCACATTATATATTCTTCTTCTAATGTGTCCTTACTTCGCCCCTCCCTAATCCCTCCATTCCCACCCATACACCTCAGTCTCTTTCCCTCTGTTAACTTTTAGTCCATTCTTGGGTTTTCTGAGACTGCTGCTGTTTCCTTCTTCAGTTTTTTGTTTGTTCTGATACTGTAGTGATGAGTGATATCATTATACATATATAGATATTTATATATATATATATATATATGTATGTATTTAGGTAAGTAACTCTAATGTTTGCTAAGATGATAAAGCTCCGCACGGCTGGGCACTGCCCCCCCCTCCCCGTGGGTGGAGTTTGTAAGCGCAGCACTGTTGCCTGGAGATTCCACGATGTCACAATGGTGCCTCTGTCCTAGAGACATAATGTGTATGCTGAGAGGAGCAGGTGTGATTCCGGTGAGGTGGACACTGACCAACTTGACTCCATCAGGCTAAATGGAATCCAGAGCCAAGGTACTGTGTGTTCCTTTTCATTTTGTTGTCACTGCTTCAAAGTTACATGAACAACATTATGGTTCCTAGGCTACCCCCACTGTCAAGTCCCCACCACGTACCCATAAGAGTCGCTGTCCAACAGCCCAGGAATATGCTGTAGAAGTGGTGCTGATCATCGCTATGTTATACGGACCTACCTAAGCTTGCCGCTGGGCCACACCCTGTGTGCCACTCATAGTGCCCCATTTACCCTCTCTCCCTTCCCTCCTAACCCATCCTCCTAAGTCCCATTCCCTTTGGTAACTGTGAGTCCATTCTTGGGTTCGGTGCGGCGTCTACTGTCCTTTTCTATCACTCCTTTTCTTTTTTCTGCTACTCCACAGGTGAGTGAAATCAGTTGACACTTGTGTTTGTACGTGGCTTATTTCGCGGAGCATGATACCCTCTACCTCGCTCCATGGTGTTGCACATGGTAGGATTGGTTTCTGCATATGGCAGAATAATATTCCACTTTTCATCCTCTGATAGACACTTACCTTGTCTGTTGTTGTGGACAGTGCTGTGATAATTATACGGGTGCACAGGTCTTTTTTAAACTGGGCTGCTGTATTCTAGTGTTTATTTCTGTATGTCCGGATGTTTGAATTTATTTAGTTAGTTCATTACTCCCTTGCATATCTGTTATTTATTTATTTATTTATCATTAGTCTTCATCTACGTGAGTCTCATGTAGTTTAGTAAACTGCCCCCCACAATGAGATGCCCCCAGATACCTCATTGCAGTCACTGTCCATGAGCATATTAAGATGCTGTAGAATCCCTTGTTGTCTTCTCTGTGTCGTACGTCCCTCCCCGTGCCCACCCTTCTGCTTTATGCATGCCAAAGGTAATGTGCACATTCGCCCCCGCTCCGCCTGACATTTTCCTCCGTTCCCACCTGTCCACCTCCATCCCTTTCCCTTCGGTAACTGTTAGTCCACTCTTGCGGTGCCGTTTTTCTTCTTCGGCTGTCTCTTGGTTCCCCTCCTGCACAGGCGAGTGATATCATTTGATACTTGTGTTTCTCCACCTGCCTGCCTTATTACACTGAGTATGATGCCGTCTCACAGCATCCGTGTTTCTGCCAATGGTGGGATTTGTTTTCCTATGACTGAATAATATTCCATTGTTCATCTACTGATGGACACTGAGCTTGGCTATTGAGAATAGTGCTGTCATCTTCATAGGGATGCACGTGTCGCTTTTAAACTGGGGGCGGCAATGTCTCATTCATTTATTCATCTGTTTTTTCATTTATTTTTTTATCATGAATCTACAATTATGTGGATAACATCATGTTTATTACACTCCCCCTTCACCAACGTAGGAATGGTTAAGGGACTAAGAAGGCTGGTTGTGAAGGACGGTTGCAGGCTGGTAAGGGGGCATTACGATTAGCTCACATAATGTGGGGGGGAATTCTATAGGGAAGGCAGTATAGTTCAGAGAATTCAAGCAGTGATTCTGTAGGATGTTACTATGCTGGTGAACAGTGAGTGTAATGGGGTCTGGGGGGCGACTTGATGATCTGGGCAGTCTAGTAACCTTGATGTTCCTTATGTAATTGTAGATTGGTTATTGTGAATAGTGCTGCCCTAAATTTAGGGGTGCAGATGTCTTTCTAGAACTGGGCTGCTGCGTTCTTTATGTATGTATGTTTGTATGTATGTATGTGTGTATGTATGTATTCATCCATCCATGCATCCATTCATTCATTCATTCATTTATTATCTGTCTACCTATCTATCCATGGATGTTTCTGTCATTAATGCCCATTAGAGGAGTTCCATTATGTTTACAAGACTCCCCCCATCACGCACGTGCCCCCAGATACCCCATTGCACTCACTGTCCATGAGCATAGTAAGATAACTCTAGAATCCCTACTTGTCTTTTCTGTGTTTTTCCGCCCTGTCTGTGACACCCCTCCCACATTATATATTCTTCTTCTAATGTGTCCTTACTTCGCCCCTCCCTAATCCCTCCATTCCCACCCATACACCTCAGTCTCTTTCCCTGTGTTAACTTTTAGTCCATTCTTGGGTTTTCTGAGACTGCTGCTGTTTCCTTCTTCAGTTTTTTGTTTGTTCTGATACTGTAGTGATGAGTGATATCATTATACATATATAGATATTTATATATATATATATATATGTATGTATTTAGGTAAGTAACTCTAATGTTTGCTAAGATGATAAAGCTCCGCACGGCTGGGCACTGCCCCCCCCTCCCCGTGGGTGGAGTTTGTAAGCGCAGCACTGTTGCCTGGAGATTCCACGATGTCACAATGGTGCCTCTGTCCTAGAGACATAATGTGTATGCTGAGAGGAGCAGGTGTGATTCCGGTGAGGTGGACACTGACCAACTTGACAGCATCAGGCTAAATGGAATCCAGAGCCAAGGTACTGTGTGTTCCTTTTCATTTTGTTGTCCCTGCTTCAAAGTTACATGAACAACATTATGGTTCCTAGGCTACCCCCACAGGCAAGTCCCCACCACGTACCCGTAAGAGTCGCTGTCCAACAGCCCACGAATATGCTGTAGAAGTGCTGCTGATCATCGCTATGTTATACGGTCCTACGTAAGCTTGCCGCCGGGCCACACCCTGTGTGCCACTCATAGTGCCCCATTTTCCCTCTCTCCCTTCCCTCCTAACCCATCCTCTTCAGTCCCATTCCCTTTGGTAACTGTGAGTCCATTCTTTGGTTCGGTGCGGCTTCTACTGTCCTTTTCTATCACTCGTTTTCTTTTTTCTGCTACTCCACAGGTGAGTGAAATCAGTTGACACTTGTCTTTGTCTGCGTGGCTTATTTCGCGGAGCATGATACCCTCTACCTCTCTCCATGTTGTTGCACATGGTAGGATTGGTTTCTGCATATGGCAGAATAATATTCCACTTTTCATCCTCTGATAGACACTTACCTTGTCTGTTGTTGTGGACAGTGCTGTGATAATTATACGGGTGCACAGGTCTTTTTTAAACTGGGCTGCTGTATTCTAGTGTTTATTTCTGTATGTCCGGATGTTTGAATATATTTAGTTAGTTCATTACTCCCTTGCATATCTGTTATTTATTTATTTATTTATCATTAGTCTTCATCTACGTGAGTCTCATGTAGTTTAGTAAACTGCCCCCCACAATGAGATGCCCCCAGATACCTCATTGCAGTCACTGTCCATGAGCATATTAAGATGCTGTAGAATCCCTTGTTGTCTTCTCTGTGTCGTACGTCCCTCCCCGTGCCCACCCTTCTGCTTTATGCATGCCAAAGGTAATGTGCACATTCGCCCCCGCTCCGCCTGACATTTTCCTCCGTTCCCACCTGTCCACCTCCATCCCTTTCCCTTCGGTAACTGTTAGTCCACTCTTGCGGTGCCGTTTTTCTTCTTCGGCTGTCTCTTGGTTCCCCCCCTGCACAGGCGAGTGATATCATTTGATACTTGTGTTTCTCCACCTGCCTGCCTTATTACACTGAGTATGATGCCCTCTCACAGCATCCGTGTTTCTGCAAATGGTGGGATTTGTTTTCCTATGACTGAATAATATTCCATTGTTCACCTACTGATGGACACTGAGCTTGGCTATTGAGAATAGTGCTGTGGTCATCATAGGGATGCACGTGTCGCTTTTGAACTGGGGGCGGCAATGTCTCATTCATTCATTCATCTGTTTATTCATTTATTTTTTTATCATGAATCTACAATTATGTGGATAACATCATGTTTATTACACTCCCCCTTCACCAACGTAGGAATGGTTAAGGGACTAAGAAGGCTGGTTGTGAAGGACGGTTGCAGGCTGGTAAGGGGGCATTACGATTAGCTCACATAATGTGGGGGGGAATTCTATAGGGAAGGCAGTATAGTTCAGAGAATTCAAGCAGTGATTCTGTAGGATGTTACTATGCTGGTGAACAGTGAGTGTAATTGGGTCTGGGGGGCGACTTGATGATCTGGGCAGTCTAGTAACCTTGATGTTCCTTATGTAATTGTAGATTGGTTATTGTGAATAGTGCTGCCCTAAATTTAGGGGTGCAGATGTCTTTCTAGAACTGGGCTGCTGCGTTCTTTATGTATGTATGTTTGTATGTATGTATGTGTGTATGTATGTATTCATCCATCCATGCATCCATTCATTCATTCATTCATTTATTATCTGTCTACCTATCTATCCATGGATGTTTCTGTCATTAATGCCCATTAGAGGAGTTCCATTATGTTTACAAGACTCCCCCCATCACGCACGTGCCCCCAGATACCCCATTGCACTCACTGTCCATGAGCATAGTAAGATACTGTAGAATCCATACTTGTCTTTTCTGTGTTTTTCCGCCCTGTCTGTAACACCCCTCCCACATTATATATTCTTCTTCTAATGTGTCCTTACTTCGCCCCTCCCTAATCCCTCCATTCCCACCCATACACCTCAGTCTCTTTCCCTCTGTTAACTTTTAGTCCATTCTTGGGTTTTCTGAGACTGCTGCTGTTTCCTTCTTCAGTTTTTTGTTTGTTCTGATACTGTAGTGATGAGTGGTATCATTATACATATATAGATATTTATATATATATATATATGTATGTATGTAGGTAAGTAACTCTAATGTTTGCTAAGATGATGCAGCTTCGCACGGCTGGGCACTGCCCCCCCCTCCCCGTGGGTGGAGTTTGTAAGCGCAGCACTGTTGCCTGGAGATTCCACGATGTCACAGTGGTGCCTCTGTCCTAGAGACATAATGTGTATGCTGAGAGGAGCAGGTGTGATTCCGGTGAGGTGGACACTGACCAACTTGACAGCATCAGGCTAAATGGAATCCAGAGCCAAGGTACTGTGTGTTCCTTTTCATTTTGTTGTCCCTGCTTCAAAGTTACATGAACAACATTATGGTTCCTAGGCTACCCCCACAGGCAAGTCCCCACCACGTACCCGTAAGAGTCGCTGTCCAACAGCCCACGAATATGCTGTAGAAGTGCTGCTGATCATCGCTATGTTATACGGTCCTACGTAAGCTTGCCGCCGGGCCACACCCTGTGTGCCACTCATAGTGCCCCATTTTCCCTCTCTCCCTTCCCTCCTAACCCATCCTCTTCAGTCCCATTCCCTTTGGTAACTGTGAGTCCATTCTTTGGTTCGGTGCGGCTTCTACTGTCCTTTTCTATCACTCGTTTTCTTTTTTCTGCTACTCCACAGGTGAGTGAAATCAGTTGACACTTGTCTTTGTCTGCGTGGCTTATTTCGCGGAGCATGATACCCTCTACCTCTCTCCATGTTGTTGCACATGGTAGGATTGGTTTCTGCATATGGCAGAATTATATTCCCCTTTTCA
This sequence comes from Manis pentadactyla, assembly GCF_030020395.1. Lineage (NCBI taxonomy): Eukaryota > Metazoa > Chordata > Mammalia > Pholidota > Manidae > Manis > Manis pentadactyla. The sequence continues at coordinate 84,561,516 of NC_080024.1, forward strand.
TCCTCTGATAGACACTTACCTTGTCTGTTGTTGTGGACAGTGCTGTGATAATTATACGGGTGCACAGGTCTTTTTTAAACTGGGCTGCTGTATTCTAGTGTTTATTTCTGTATGTCCGGATGTTTGAATATATTTAGTTAGTTCATTACTCCCTTGCATATCTGTTATTTATTTATTTATTCATCATTAGTCTTCATCTACGTGAGTCTCATGTAGTTTAGTAAACTGCCCCCCACAATGAGATGCCCCCAGGTACCTCATTGCAGTCACTGTCCATGAGCATATTAAGATGCTGTAGAATCCCTTGTTGTCTTCTCTGTGTCGTACGTCCCTCCCCGTGCCCACCCTTCTGCTTTATGCATGCCAAAGGTAATGTGCACATCGCCCCCGCTCCGCCTGACATTTTCCTCCGTTCCCACCTGTCCACCTCCATCCCTTTCCCTTCGTAACTGTTAGTCCACTCTTGCGGTGCCGTTTTTCTTCTTCGGCTGTCTCTTGGTTCCCCTCCTGCACAGGCGAGTGATATCATTTGATACTTGTGTTTCTCCACCTGCCTGCCTTATTACACTGAGTATGATGCCCTCTCACACCATCCGTGTTTCTGCAAATGGTGGGATTTGTTTTCCTATGACTGAATAATATTCCATTGTTCACCTACTGATGGACACTGAGCTTGGCTATTGAGAATAGTGCTGTGGTCATCATAGGGATGCACGTGTCGCTTTTAAACTGGGGGCGGCAATGTCTCATTCATTCATTCATCTGTTTATTCATTTATTTTTTTATCATGAATCTACAATTATGTGGATAACATCATGTTTATTACACTCCCCCCATCACCAACGTAGGAATGGTTAAGGGACTAAGATGGCTGGTTGTGAAGGACGGTTGCAGGCTGGTAAGGGGGCATTACGATTAGCTCACATAATGTGGGGGGGAATTCTATAGGGAAGGCAGTATAGTTCAGAGAATTCAAGCAGTGATTCTGTAGGATCTTACTATGCTGGTGAACAGTGAGTGTAATGGGGTCTGGGGGGCGACTTGATGATCTGGGCAGTTTAGTAACCTTGATGTTCCTTCTGTAATTGTAGATTGGTTATTGTGAATAGTGCTGCCATAAATTTAGGGGTGCAGATGTCTTTCTAGAACTGGTCTGCTGCGTTCTTTATGTATGTATGTTTGTATGTATGCATGTGTGTATGTATGTATTCATCCATCCATGCATCCATTCATTCATTCATTCATTTATTATCTGTCTACCTATCTATCCATGGATGTTTCTGTCATTAATGCACAATTAGAGGAGTTCCATTATGTTTAATAGACTTCCCCCATCACGCACGTGCCCCCAGATACCCCATTGCAGTCAGTGTCCATGAGCATAGTAAGATAC